>NW_006239785.1:36854-69528 GCF_000226075.1 Solanum tuberosum
TCATTATTATTTTTTATTGAATATTTTTATGCATCAGTACTCATCTCATATTTTGTGTTATTTTTTTAAGAAACACCTTAGATAATTGTATTTTGGTTGGACTAAAGAAATATTTGGAGCACAAGTTAATTATTTGTTTGTATGCAAACTTTACCAAAAATCTGAAAAAATTTGAGGTTTATTAGTTTGGTTTGATTTATAAATTTAAAAATTCGATACAATGATTTGGTTTGGTATTTGAAAAACCTGAACCAACCTGAGGTTGAAAAACCTGAAAAAATCCAAATTTTATTAGTTTGGTTTGGTTTATAAATTTAAAATTTTTCCACAAATAGTTTGGTTTGATATTTGAAAAACCCGAACCAACCCGGTCATGTACACCCCTATTTCTTGTAATATAGAAGAATTTTATATGTTAACTGCAAGATGCGTTCATGGAGCAAAAAAGGTAGAGGTTAGCCGATACACCGTTTGATAACCGCCTTATTAGTGTTACTTCGTTATCGAATCAATCGATATCTTATTGGTTGACTAGCAGATTAGTAAAATTAACAATCGATATCCAATAAGCCAAACCTTTAAGCGAAATTATCTGTCCGATCCGCCCAATAAGCAGCCCTACCGAAAACTCACTCAATTTATCTCTTGTAATTTCACCTATTAGCTCATCAATTGCACCGACAACAGCTGCACGGCTTTACGAGTCTTCATATAAATAAGAGATGCAAGTAATTGAAATTTTTTTCTAATGGGAGTGCGTTGATGCAATGCACCTGATGGAAATAATATAATAGGTCTCAAATGAATGTTTCAATGTTGATGCGAGAATTCAAAAACACAAAACTCGATTCGTGGTGAAAGGATATTCACAACAAGGTATAGATTTTGAAGAAATATTTTCTCCTATTGTTCGATTTGAAACAGTGAAAATTGCTTTGACTTTGATTGCGCAATTGTATTTGCATGTGTATCAATTTAATGTGAAGTATACTTTAATTTCTTGAATGGTAATCTAGAAGGGGAGGTTTATATTTCACAATTTTAAGGCTTGTTACTAATGGCGATGAGATTACGAGAACAAAGTCTACAAGTTAAGAAAAGCCTTTTACAAGCTAAACAAAATTGATTCATCCTTTCAAGATAGTGAATTCATAAGAAGTGAAAATGACCCCACTTTGTACTTAAAGAAAT
This sequence comes from Solanum tuberosum, assembly GCF_000226075.1. Taxonomy (NCBI): domain Eukaryota; kingdom Viridiplantae; phylum Streptophyta; class Magnoliopsida; order Solanales; family Solanaceae; genus Solanum; species Solanum tuberosum. The sequence continues at coordinate 38,046 of NW_006239785.1, forward strand.
CAGGTAATGGCGATTTTTTGTTGATTTGTCTCTCTACGTTGATGATATGATCTATATTGGTTCCTCTAAGTCTTTAGTTGATGATTTTAACTCCAATATATATAAAGAGAACCTTTGAGATAACTGATCTGGGCTAAATGGAATATTTTTAGAAAACTTACTTGGGTGAATACTTTTTATAAGAAATAATTACTGATTTTAGTGATACTTTATTTATTACTATCATATATAGCAATATTATGATAAATCTGCATTATGTATTAAAAGTGAATTGTGCATACAATATAGATGTATTATAAGTGTTTTAAAATATACGGAGAAGGGCCTAAAATGCCCCTCAAGTATTTGAATTGGTACAAAATTACACTCCATCCACCTATCGGCCCTAAAATACCCCTGACATCCACCTTTCTGCTCAAAAATATCCTTATGTCTAATGGATCAATATCTTCCTATTGCCCTATTTTAAAGCAACCCAAATCTAATAGTTTAGGGGCATTTTAGGCTCTTTTCTGTTAAAATAATTTCAAATTACTTAATATATAAGCTCACATGATTGACTTTATTTTGAATTTCATAGTAAATTTAAAATTATAAAAAGGTTAGGCATCTACTCTCTACACTCCTCCCTCCCCGACCCTTCACTTCCTATATCTTCCATTTTTTTTCTATTTGGATCTTGTCCACCATTTTAGTTTTTTTTTAAAATTTATGACAAACAAGAGAGAAAAAAAGAAGGAAAATAACGATGCATTCATATAGAAATAATTAGTTCAATAAAAGATGACTTAATTAAGCAAATACGTACAAATATTATATTTTTCTTTTGTGTGTACCCAAAATTAAAAATAAAAGAATAAAAATATTCATTTCTCTTATCCCCACCCTTATCCCATCACGACAATAATACTTATTAAAAGAATATAAATATGTGAGTTCATTTCAAGTTGAAGTCCTGGATATTCTAATTAAGAATAAGAAATTAAAAAGGAATAAAAGAGAAAATGAACAAGACATTTGGATAATTGAGAGAATTTTATATTAATGAAAATAATATTCTTTTTAGATGGACAATCAGGGGTAAGTATGGATTTAGTTGGATCCCAATTTATGAGATGGGTTATGTTATAAGTAATAAATTGGTAAAATAGGGCAATAGGAAGGTATCATAAAATTCATTATTTTTTCAATATTATTTTCAAGTTTATCGGGTCAAGATATGAATCATAAGAGGTATAGAAAAATAGAATTTTTAAAAATTTCATTTTTATTATTTATTTGAGAAAGAGTTTAAATTTGGACCAATCACATTAAGCAATATAATAAATAAATATTTAATATTTTTTCTTTAAAAGGAGCCATTAAAAATAAGGGCAATATGAGTCAAAGGATTAACATCGAGGGTATTTTTGAGTCGAAAGGTGGACGTCAGGGGTATTTTAGGGTCGATAGGTGGATGGATGGTAATTTTGTACCAATTCAAATACTTGAGGGGCATTTTAGACCATTCTCCGTAAAATATATTATGCTTGTTTGGTTAAAAAAAATGATATAATATATTATAAGTGTACTACAATATGTAATAAAAAATATTAGCCATGAATAAAACTTGTATTATATGTGTTTTATAAATTATTTTCTGCAATATGTATTAAAATTGTATTGTTCTACTGAAAAGAAACTATTGCTATAAATGGTAAATATTTTGTTAATATAGCATATATATATATGAGAAGCTGTCGCGTGCAAATTTAAGAAAAATCATCATATTTGTTTTGATATAATGTACCATGCGAAGCGCAGACATATTCACTAAAAATGGAAGAGGAGTAATGTATATATTAACATAATAATGTGTAATTATAGCAACCCTACTATATTTCCGCTAATGTATAAATATAGTAAACTATATTCCTCTTCCATTCAATTTCTTTTTTATTTTTAGCAAAACCTCCTCATCCAAGTGTCTAACTAACAAATTGAATGTACTATAAAATACCTCCAATCTCCCTTTCACTTTCCAATTAAAAGTATTTAGAGCCAAAACACAAGAAAATGATGAAAACTAATCACAAGCCTTCATATTTCATGTTATTTGCTATACTAACTATAGCAATTACTTCAAGTACAAGTTTTGTGCATGGATTAAACGTGATTGATAAATGTTGGAGAACAAATCCAAATTGGAGGAGTCAAAGACAACAATTGGCTAAATGTTCTGTTGGTTATTCTGGAAAGATGACTAATAATATTGGAGACGACGTAGTAAAATACAAAGTTACTGATAAAAGTGACGATCCCTTAAACCCTAAACCTGGAACCCTAAGATATGCAATGACGCATATTAAGGGAAAGATTTGGGTAACTTTCGAACAAAATATGAAAATTAGACTCCAAAAACCCCTTTTAGTTAGCAGCTTTACTACCATTGATGGCCGTGGAGTTAAGGTTAACATTGCTGGTGGCGCTTGTCTAATGCTTCAAAGGGTACGTAACATTAACACGATTTTCGCACTATTAGGTCAGCTTAAAAATAAAAATAGGTGATCGTACGTAAGTAATGTGAAAAATATATATATTTGACATCGTCTGCATGCTACAACATGTTAAGATACACTAATAAAAAAAAATAAGGAAAATCGTAAATGATATGCAAATACCCTATGTCATACTTTTGGGACATTGGTGCCTCTGTCATCTAAAAATTAGAGCATATATACCCTTTATACTAACGGACATACACGTGTCATAATCTTATCCACTGATCCGACGTTTATTAAATATCGGATCGACGGATAAGATGTGTCACATGTCCCTAGCTAGTCTTCCGTTAGAGTAAAAGGCATATATGCTCTAGTTTTTGGACGGCAGGGGCATCACTGTCCCAAAAGTATGATGGAAGGTATCTGCATACTATTTACGATAGTTTGGGGGTATATTTGTCTTTTTATACATTTACTGGTTGCTTGTACTCTAAACGTCATTGAAAAAAAATTCAGGATCCACCTTTGATCACAACTATATGTATGTAATTAATTGTCATGTTTTTAGGTGACAAATGTGATCATTCATGGTCTAAGAATCCACCATTGCAAGGCACAAACTGCGTCAACAGTCATGGGACCTGATAAAAAAATTGTAAATGTGGGTGCAGTGGATGGGGATGCTATTAGAATGGTGACTTCTTCGAAGATTTGGATTGATCATAACACCCTCTATGAAAGTGAAGATGGTCTGATTGATGTGACTCGTGGTTCAACAAATATTACTATATCCAACAATTGGTTTAGGACACAAAATAAGGTTATGTTGTTAGGTCATGATGATGGATTCCTTAGAGACAAAAACATGAAGGTTACTGTTGCATTCAACTATTTTGGTCCTAATTGCAACCAGAGAATGCCAAGGTACGTACCTTACAAATTTATATAATTGATTTCACGGCTCAAAATTGTAACCTATAAAATTAATTTTGCAGGGTTCGTCATGGATATGCACATGTGGTTAACAATGTATACAAGGGATGGGGTAACTATGCAATAGGGGGAAGCATGAACCCAAGCATTAAGAGCCAAGCTAATTATTTCTATGCACCAAATGATGGAAAGAAAGAGGTCAAACTTTTAACATGAAAATTAAGCATTTATTTATTTCAATATTTACATATGGAGGCACACATGGATCCAAATAGAATGAATTGAACAGATTCATATAACTGACTCCAACTAGTTTAGAACCGAGTTGTACTAGTTGATTGATTGATGAAAAATATGATACGATTGTGCAGGTCACATGGAAAAAAGAGAGTGGTGTAGTTGGTGAAGTGGCTGGGAATTTCCAGTCAGTTGAAGATGTATTTGCCAACGGAGCATGTTTCAATGGATCGGGTTCAGGTCGTGAGTTGGTGAAGCCAAACTATTCGCCAGAGCAAGCTTTTCCGGTGGAAGATGGACACAAGGTCAAGGACTTGACAAGGAATGCAGGTGCTTTAAAATGTTCTACCTCTTCTTCTACCTGCTAAGCAGTACACATATATACCTCAACTTGGATGGGGAATTGAAGATAAAATGATGATCAATACATTTGTAGTTTTTTTTACTGGACAATGGACATGCATGCTCCATATATATAATACCTCTTCTAAGAATCTAACGGGTGAAATTTTATTGGGTATGTTGTTAAATTGTTGTAAGAATCAACAAGGGTTAACTTTATTTACCTTGATGTACTTGTGCCCAACAGTAATATAGTTTGTAGTAATTTCTTAATACATGAAAAATATTCTCCTTCATACCAAACACACTTCTACGCTTCGCTTTCTTTTGAAGGAGATCTCTGCAGCATATATTATGTTCCATAGCATAAATATGTGAAGGAAACATCCAAGCTTCACGAATCTGATACATTTATATGCTTGGGAAGAAAAAGATTGCCTAAAGTAACAAGGAGAGAACAGTACGCTAGGATTTATAAAGTGAGAGAAGTAGCAACTCATTCACCAGACAGAAAGCTTCAAAACACTCACTAAAGAAAAGGTTTTTCTATAAAACACAAGTTTAGCAACTTGTAAAAAACAGATTATCCATATAAATTCAGATTAGCATACATATAAATAGACGGAGATCAAATACGATTTGTTTTGCATTTAGTTTGTGAAAATCATTGTTTGCAGCAATTTCAGGAAAGCACCAACAACCAACAATGGATAATCAAAGAACAAAAGCACTTTTATCCAAGAATATACTCGGATGTAATAGTCTATATTGCCTGAATCCACCATTCAATAAGTCTGAAAAACTCTCCCGCTGAATTTCCAAGGCAGTTCAAGTGCAACTCAATGCTAAATGTAATAAATTACACTCGACGTAAAAGTGTACCAGAATAATCATGTATAATGTGACCAACTCGAGTACATCAGTGTCCACTATGTGAAACCAACCCAATCAAAGACTTCAAATCACATGGGAACAACACGGGCCTTGTACATGCAAATATAAGCCATATGCCAATCACCTGAAACCAATAAGGCACTTTTATCAACAAACTCACAAAAAGATCAATACATTCAGGCTGCACAAGCAACTAAAAATATACCGTCTGGTTTGTATCTTTGATCTTACAAAGAACAGATAGGCTTGTCAGGCTTAGTATATAAACAAGTGATTGACTTACCACCCCCTGAAAGTTTAGTGATGTCCTCTTCTCGCTGCGGGATTGGATTGTCATCATCGAATTGAACCCACTTTCCTGTTCACAATGAGATTTTCAATATATTGTATCAGATGGTAGTCCAAAAACAACAGTTACTAGAACAAAATCTCTTCCCAGTTAAACTGACCGTTCTCTTGCTTGACCCAGGCAACATAATGCCCTGAGTCGGCACTTCTTCCCTTGTGAGTCAGCACCGCCACCAAATCATATATTCCAGTCAACTGGTGTTCCTTCTCAGGCAGAACACCTAAAATGGAGTTTATTTAATTGGAGCATCATTTGAAAAAAAAAATTAAGAAAATCACTGCAACTACTCATTCATAACTGAATTCCCAAATTGAGCTATTAGACTAGCTTTCCTTCTATATTAGAAACAATGAACTATTGATAAAAAAGTGACCATTCACAACTACTGCACCAAAATCTGGAACTAGTGAGTCACTCGCATAAATCCTCAATATTTCTGATGCTCCATTTGGGCCTATTTCATTCCAACACTCAGAAATTTGTCTTTTAAGAAAGTTACAGGGTTATCTAGTGCTAGAACTTCTTCAAAATTTTCTACATACAAACAAATGCATAAACATATTAAAAGACTCCAAGAAAACACCAATTTAGTATAAGTATACCAACCAACAAAGCTAAACCTAAAAGACTTCCATTGTTCTATAAATTCAAACGTGTCGCCTTCCAAAGGAACTTGTGAAAACGTCCTGAGGCATCAAGGGACATATAGTAATTTAAAAAGGAATATATCTGATCCAGTTAATAATCTTTATTGGATCCCAAAACTATTAATGGGAAGTCGCTTGCTCGGAATCAAAAATATTAATATTGACCTAGCAAAAAGAAGTTTGAATACCCAAGGCTGAACGTCATCGTCATAAGAACCCCAACAAAACTAATGGAAACTCTAATATTACTGCAAAATTATAACCAGCAATTAACAAATAGAGTTTTCTTCAAAGCAAAAAAAGGCTATATGAGTTGGAAGAGATCATGACAATGATTTTTCCCCCAAATACTACAATTGTAACGCCAGCCTTGTTTACAAATTACAATACTACAGCACCATATGTTTATTATGTCATCAATTATTAGGGAAAGGAAGTGTTTCTTCTACCTTCTTGGGATGTAGATTTAGATGCTTCTCCACTTCCACTAGATGATTCCTGTATAAACAGTAAAGAAAAACGAAGCAAAGGCAAAGGTTACTTTCAGACATTCTAAGTATCCCATTTCAACCACCTTGTAAAATCCACCATAAGTGGTCCCCAAAGGTCCGCCTTTATCCCCTTGAGTTACTCCTACAGTAGAAGGATCAATTTCATACCTCAGCCTCGGTCATTTTAGTGTCGCTGTCAGTTGAGACTGGAGTTTTTGCACTGGTTTTTAAACCAGCCTTCTTACCTTCTGCATCCCTCAAAACCTAGCAGGAAATTTAGACTATGTTACAACACGGCAAGAGAAAGAAAGGGGGCCAAGAGGATCTTTCCTTATTTCTTAAAGACAAAAGATCAATAACGGGCAAAAGGAAATACCTGGCGAGGACCTTCCAGTTTCTTGCGAAGGTTATCCGAACAAAGATCATATACATCCAACGACAATGGGTAATCCACTTTCTGATGGCATAAACATAGTTTAAGATTACCATTTCTTATATCTTAGAGCAATGAGCGACCCAATACATATAGAAACTATAACATAAGATTTTGAAATATAAGCGAACTTATATTACTACAGAAAGCAAGAACTGTCGAGTTTTAATAAGAGACATGTCTACTGTTTGAAGTGTACATAAATTTTAGTTTCCTAGATTATCATTTGAGTTCCTGAATCCTGATATATCTAAAATCAATCATGTACGAATTACAATTTACAACTCCTTGTTGTCACATAATTACAAGCCGTGGGTGGAAATGGAAGTGACCATTCTATACTTGTGCACAAAGGTGTATGGGTGATCTAGGTTGGATATGGGTGGGATTAATACAACCTTAATTAATACATCCTCTATTACCTTTCTCCCAAAAAAAAAAAGTTAGTCAGAACCCAACCTCGCCAATATTGGCTAAAAATGGTTGTAATCTCTTACTTATCCAATGCGTCGTCTTTTCCTTTTTATTTTTTTGACATGTCCCATATTCAATTAACTCTTAACCACAAGGACTATCGTTTTCCTGAAAGCATTACTTGAAGAAGTTTCTTAGCTGTTTATTATTTCTAGTTGCTGAAATGTAGTCGTTGAAGCATAAAAACTCCTCAGTGTAATTATTTCCAAGTTACGCCTACTCCAACATCAAAACATAAACTTAAGAGAGGTTTCAATCAATTTTCTATTGGAGGTCACTATAATCAAGGCTCCCACACCTACACCACCACAAACAAGTCTAAAGTTAAAATATACAGTTTGGAATTGACAATCCAGATAGGAGACAAGACTTGAAAGAACTTAAATGTGACAGAATCGGTCACCCTCACATAAAAAAGTAAAAAACTTCTTTCCCCAGTTTATGCATCGTAAAATGATCCTTTCCCCCTCTTCCACCTACTTGTTGATTATTTTCAAGGAGGAGACAACATTCGGAACAATGGGAAACAGAAGCGGAGCAAGTCAACATACCCGTAAAATCTTTGCCTTCTGATTTGATTCCCTTTTCCAGAAAAAACGGACGAACTGAATGGTCAAGTATCTATTCATCAAAAGAAAATAGTAAAAATATGATACGACTGCGGTATATACACTCAATAATCAGAGCTGAATAGTAAAGAAAATATCCAGAAAAGTGTGAGCACGAAAAGGCCCCCAAGAAAGTAGAATGTGAAAGAAAGTGATACTAGAAATGAGAACTACTTCAACACATCAAAAGACACTTTTGTTATGGGAGGAACATGGATTCAGATAACGGATCATACATAAGTCTCTCATGCAATGGAATTTAATCAAGCCAGTTCATACCTTGGCAAGCCATTGATTCGGGAGTCTTTCACATAAACTGCACTGCGTCCAAGTGAAGGAGATGCCTTCTCCAGTTCCGATTTCAGACCCTGTTCAGTAGAGCAATGATCATATGAGTGCAATCAAATCATTCCAGACAGATATATACCAGATTTCCACTATAAACATCATCGAAGATTGGAAGCACCAACTTAAACAAAATCTCCAAAACATATTTTCCCACCCTAGTGCATTCTGAGTTGGCATGGTACTGAATTTTGCTCTCCCCAATGGCTCAGCCCATATCTGACGTGAAACAATTGCATGAACCTCAACACGTACGCCCCACAATGGATAAGAGGCCATGAAAAATTCTAAAGGCAAAGACCCCACCCCACCCCTGCAGTACATGTGGGGCCCGTGAGGCATCCTATATGAAACTTTCTCCATCCAACCAACCAACCATTTCAGGACTAAGCATTAGTTATCCTTACTGCAGCTACCAAATAAATTTCTATGGATTAGATACGGCATCTTTCACTTAGGGACTGTGTTCTCCTTCAAGTTGAATGAATACCACATTGGCAAAAAGGAAGAAGTTGAAACAGAACTTAGCAGTAATACAAAACACAACGGAACAAACAAGAATGGAGTTAGAAATTAGATCATACAAAGAAGGAAAGAACCAAACTTACACGTTTCAAACCCTCGTGCAAATGATTAACTTCCTGCGAAATGTGGCATTTAAGGGAATAGACGGTTTCTGTTTCTGTGCTTTCTTCACCACTTTCAGCACAATGAATCCTGGTCAATATCAGTGTCATAAGAATAAGAGACAGACGCAAGCCATTTTCTTCTGTATCTAGCACAATTAATATCACATATGGAGCACACACCAAAGTCCCCATCAAAATAGTAGAGTAAACACACCACAAGTTAGATATGAAACCTAAACAGCTTCCACACTAACTGGAAAAAAATGGTATATCAGTTAGATGATTTAGAACATGTGATAACTCTGGGATGGGCATTGGATCATTCCCAACTTCACTGCACTCAGTTAGGGCCTGCCAAGACATATTAGCCCATAGACCTAGGCTACAGCAGAAAGTATAGCTTACTGAAAATACCCTAGAATGGTATAGACCAGCCAGACCTTCAATTATTTACAACTTTTTTTTTTTTGAAAAGTTAACATTTGTATATATTAACTAAAACAGTACAGAGGTTGTACTGAGAACCATATTTACAATCATAGCAAAAAACAAGAAAACCTGATCCAAAATCCTGACAAGAGACTAGAATATCTATATGATAGAATCGGTGTCTTGTATATCTGAGTGCACCAGAAGCAAAAGAGTATCACACAATTCAGTTTGATCTATGTGTTTCATTGCTTCCGTCTTCAAAACACCTAGAGTTCCTTTCTTTCCATGTTATCCAACAAATGCAATGTGCATGTGGAACAATCCTCCATCTATCTTTGTCAACAGCTCCTATTCCAGCCTCCTCCCAGCTATAGAGCAAATGAGTAATCTTGCATGGCATTACCCAAGCAACTCCTCTGAGATTAACAAATATCCGCCACAGCTGGACTGTTATCTTACAATGGGAAAAAAGTTGACTTTCTGTCAGCCTCTTCACAAATAAATAGCATCTAGAGCAGAGAGAGATCTTCCTCCACTTGAGACTTTCTCGAGTCAAAACAGCTTCCTTTGCCAGTAGCCAAGTGAAATATGCAACTTTGTAAGGTATTTCACTTTCTATATATGCTTCCATGGTCAATGATGCATCTGTTGATTAACTTGGTTCAAGAAATTGTAGGCAAAGTCCACCTAATACATGCCCCTGCTATCTTCTTTCCACCATAATTTATCTACTCCTTCCTGTGTGCCTTTGAACTCTTCCAGCTTGCCAAAGAACTTAGTAAGTGTATCTATTTCCCAGTCATTTAGATTCCTCCTAAATTGGAAGTTCCACCTTGAGGGATCCATAACTCATCAATATTCTTCTGTTGATGAACTGTTAGCCCATGAATGTCGGGGAAACCAACCATATGTCCGCCCAAAAAGGAAGTGTGTTGCACCCATTGTACACTATTATGATTGTGTGATTCCTCATAAAAGGCCAAAGTATCCTTATAGACTTCCACAGGCCAACTCCACAAGGAAAAGACACCTCCTTAGTCATTCATTTGTTCTCCTCACCATACTTCGCTTTGATGATGCTACCAAGTAGGATTGAGGCGTTTGTGAGTACCTCCACAACCATTTCAATCTAAGAGCCTCACCATTCATCTCTCATTGTCATGTAATTCATCTCTTATTGTCAACTACATGACGCACAATATGCCCGAGTAAAAGTTGAGGATGTTTATTCTCATCAGGATTGCTCAAGAAGATAATCAGAACAAAAAACATCCTAGGACCACTAGCTGCATTCTTTCTAATCTCAATACACATACAACAGTAAGTTCACCTGCCTCTTCTTATATTTAGGTTCATTACTAATTCCATGCACAAAAAAGGTAAGAAAGTAACTAGAAGCAACTTAAATATCAAAAACTAATGCCTGAACTCATTCCCATTAAATAGAAGGTAAACATCATTTGAATGCAGAAATACCTGTTATCAAAGTCAATACCGAAGAGAGTCTTCACAATATCCTGACCTTCACTGCAAGTATCAAGATGAAGTGCAATCACAATCATGATATAAAGAACAATGTACACATAGGATGGTTTTCCTTCATGCTTTTTTTTTAAAAAAAAGGAAGGGCCATATGTCCCAACCTGAAGGAAGGAAAACAATCTAGCAAAACAAAACATGGAAATTATTAAAAATGGGATTATTTTTTTCGATGACCTATTAAAAATGGGATTTTATCTGCAAGAAATATCCAGAGAGGAGATGTAGTACCTCGAATTCGGTGATTTAAGAGACTGGGAAAGGGTGTAAAGTAGTTGGGTCCAACATTCTTCGGCATCCTGTGATTATCCAGGAAGTGTCAGTAGGACCACTATATAGCAATGCAATGGTGGTAAGCTTTATTTTAAATGATAAGGAAGCATTATGCTAGGCTTAGGTATTTTGGAACCTGTTGCATGAAAGCTCCATTGCTCTGCTGGCCAAATTGAGGATATTTCTTCCGCAAAACCTGTGGACATAAACATAATCAAATGCTAGTAGAAGAGCAGCTAACATGGAGAAAACACTAAAACGGCGAACAGATGAACATTAGGCCCCTATAACTCTCATATAAATTAAAGTAACCCAGGGCAAGAATGAGTGACGCAAATTGCACAAAGCTCTGATCAAGTAGATAACAGACCACCACCACCCCCACACACTTTAAGTAACTCTAGTCACATCCAACCAAGATATTTTACATTTGCACACAAAAGTCATGACAAAATAGATCAAGTTCAAGTGTTCAACCCCAAAGCAGGTAAAAGAACTAAGTCTGTTAACCAGGATTTATTGGCAAATAGTGTCTACTCAGCATGCACAACCTCCTGAAGTATAAAAGTTTGTCCAAAGTCCAAACACATCTTGCAAGTTTACTAAGTCATAATCAAAGAAGAAATTAGGAAAATTGATAAAGAAATTAATGTAAGTACCATCCAGAACTGCATTGGTGCCACTGGCTTCACATTTTTATCAAGGTCATTAAATAGATCTCTTGTTGCAACTGTCAAGAGATGAGATGAGTGATCCAAATCATTGCTTTTACCCAGTTGATTATACCTAGCAAGAAGAATAAATAAACTCAAAATCTCAGGCACACGAGAAATCCAATTAATCGTGTATAAAAAGCATGTGAGATATCAATCTTTATTGGAGTGTTTTTGAAAGTATGATACTCTGTACCAAGTAGGAGCCAATTTGATCTTACTATCCTCTTGGAATGATAAGATTTTAGTCAAGAACTAATCAACACTAAGAGATTGCAGTAATATATACAGTGTACAGGAATGGCCCCAAAAGGTCCTTGGGGGAAATATATGAATTCTAAAACAGAATTTAATTTTCTGAGCTGAGTTAGCAGTATTCAAACATCTCAAATTTCTCGTTGTCCAAATTATCAACAATATACAAGCAGGGATGGTAGATTTTGATCATATTATCTTGTCATATTCGGTCGGAATTTTTTTTTTTGAAACTGGTAACTTTAGTCTATCTATCCACAGGTATACTACAACAAAAGTGTAGTTCCCCTTCAAAAGTGTTACAACTTACAGAATAAAATAGTCTTAGTCTAAACTGCTGCCTATAAACAATCTAGCACATCAAAGATGTCTTCTGTCCTAGTTAATATATCTTGTTTACACCAAAAATAGAAAAGAGCTAAGCAGTCCATCTTGATCTTCTGTAAGCTATTCTGCCAATTTTCAAAACTCTTGTTGTTTCTCTCTTTCCAGATTGTCCACCAAATACATGCTGGGACAAGTTTCCATCTCTTCTCCTTGTCAGAAGCATTGCCATCTCTATTCCAGCTGCTCAGGACTCCTTTAATGCTCCCTGGTTTCACCCATCTTATCCCCTTTAGACAGATGAACATTCTCCATAATTGTTCCGTCCATGTACAATGCAAGAAAAGATGGTTAATTGTCTCAGCATGTTCTTCACATAAAGTACATCTAGAAGCCAACTGATAGCCTCTTTTCTTTAGATTTTCATGAGTCAAAACCGCTTCTTTTGTCAATAACCACATGAAGCAGTTTACTTTGTAGGGTACTTTTGGTTTCTAGATGCTCTTCCATGGCCATTCCGTCTCCTGTCCAGCATTCTTGTTGAGTTCCTTATAAATTGAATTTACTGAGAATTGACCTTTGGTGTCATTCTGCCAAACTAATAAGTCCTTCTTTTCGGTGAGGTTGCTGAAAGAGCCTACTGAATCTTGAAATTCTGCCACTTTGTCTATCTCCCAATCCTAAAGGCTCCTCCTTAAGAACAAATTCCATCCTTGTCCAGTCCACATTGTAGCCACAGTGGCCTGGTGATGTTGGCATAAAATGAACAATTCAGGATGCAACTGTTTCATAGGGACAGACCCATTCCACTTATCCTCCCAGAAGGATGTCTTTGACCCATCTCCCACTTCTACCTTGGTTCTGTGATATAGCACTGGCAATAGATTTCTGATTGCCCTCCATACAGTGCATTTATATGGAGTACTTATCATTTTAGTCATCCACTTATCTTCCATGCCATATTTTGCTGTGATGACCTCTTTCCAGAGCATGTTATCTTCATTTGCAAACTTCCACAACCACTTCATCATTAGACTCTGGTTTTGTTTCCTCAGATTTCTTATGCCTAGGCCTCCTGTATTTTTACTCACAATCAGTTCCTTCCATTTAACAAGATGAAACTTCTTCTTATCTTCATTGCCTTGCCATAAGAAATTTCTTCTAAGAGCATCAATGCTATTAGATACATTGGCAGGCATAGGAAAGACTGACATCATATAAGAGGGTAATGCATCCATCACACTGTTAATTAAAGTCAATCTTCCTCCCAAGGACAAGTACTGACTCTTCCAGTTGGTGAGTCTCTTTTCACATTTCTCCAGGACCCCATTCCATATGCCTTTGGACTTGCTTTTAGCTCCCAAAGGCATACCTAGGTAAGTAGTTGGAAGCTCCCCAACCTTACCTCCTAGTGTTCTGGCCAGAACTTCTGTATTAAGCACACTATTGATAGGATAGATGAAGCTTTTCCCCCAGTTTATGTGGAGACCAGAGACAGCTTCAAAAATGACAAAAATAACCCTCAAAATCAGGATTTGTTTTGTCTTAGCTTCACAGAAAACCAATGTGTCATCTGCATATTGTAGATGAGTTATCTCCAAACTAGAGAGTTCTCCTGCTTGGAACCCCTTGATCCACCCCTTTCCCTTTGCTGTTTTAATAAGGTTGCTCATTCCTTCCATAGCTAAGATGAATAAAAATGGGGAAAGAGGATCCCCCTGTCTCAAACCTCGCTGGGATGAGAAAAAGGCAGTGGGTACTCTATTCACAAGTATAGAGAACCTGACAGTGCCAATACAATGTTTTATCCATCTTATCCACCTGGCCCCAAAGCCCATTCTTTCCAGCATTTGTATAAGAAAGTCCCAGTTTAAGAAGTCATAAGCTTTTTGTATGTCCAACTTGCATACAATTCCTGGCTTATTGCTCCTCTGTCTCGTCTCTATGCATTCATTAGCTATCAAAACGGCATCCATAATTTGCCTGCCCTTAATAAAAGCCATCTGATGTCTATCCACCAGGCTATGTATCACCCTCTTGAGTCTCTCTGCTAGAAGCTTTGCAATGATCTTGTATACCCCCCCCCCCCCAGTAAGACTAATGGGCCCGAAGTCTTTTAGTTCCTCAACATCTACCTTCTTTGGGATCAATGCTACAAATGTTGCATTCAAGCTCTTTTCAAAGAAACATTTCTCATGAAAGTTTTGAATAGCTCCAACCAAATCTGAGTTGATGACATCCCAACATTGCTTGAAAAATTCCATTGAATAACCATCTGGGCCAGGAGCTTTATCCCCAGCACATGCCTTAATGCTTTCACTGATCTCTTGTGGTTCAAAAGGAGCCTCTAGCATGGATCTGTTCTCTGCATTAATTTTGGGGCAGTTCACCATTTCTAATTGGGGTCTCCACCTCTCTGTTTCTGCATACAAGTTCTCATAAAAGTCCACTATTTCCTTTTTGATCTCCTCTGGATCCTCCTTCATCACCTCCCCCACTTTTAACCTGTCTATTGTATTTACCCTTCTGTGTGCATTTGCAGTTTTGTGAAAAAAATTGGTGTTTCTATCCCCCTCCTTAAGCCATGTTACCCTGGACCTTTGACTCCAAGCTATCTCCTCTTTCTTTGCAATTTCTTCAAATTCATTTATGAGTGTCATTCTGGATACTACTTCTTCTTGCAACATTCTATGCTCCTGAATTTCCTCCAGATCTGTCAACTGTGCCAGCACAAGCTGTTTCTGAATTCCCAGATTCCCTTGAGTCGATTTACTCCACTCCTTTAGTTTAATCTTCAATGCCCTCAACTTGGAAATCAGAACAAAGTTAGGGCTACCAGTGCTAGGAAAAGACTCCCACCATGTCTTGATCTTTTCCTTGAATCCTTCTGTTTGAAGCCACCAATTCTCAAATTTGAAGTAAGAATTGGAGGCCTTCCATTCACCACATTGTAACATGATAGGGGAGTGATCTGATGTAACCCTCTGTAAGATTGTTTGACATTCTTGAAGCAGTTGTTCAGTTCTTCTGAGATTAGAAATCTATCTAATCTAGCTGCAATATCTTGTCTATCCCCTTTTCTCCATGTATATTTACCCCTTTCAATTCCAAGTCTCTCAGCTCCATATCCTCTATGAACTCAGAGAAGTCTGTCATTGCTTTATTGATTCTGAGGCATCTCTTCTTCTCAGATGGATATCTAGTGGTGTTGAAGTCCCCACATAGGACCCACAGCCCTGAGCATAGACCCCTGACAGCACCTAGTTCACCCCAAGTATCCTCCCTTTCCACCCAACCATTTGGGACATAGACTTCTGTTAAGTGCCAATTTAGGTTTTGGCTCATCCCAGTGAATCTACAAGTAACAGAATACATCCCCACACTACTTTCTACACCCTTCCAGTTCCTTTTATCCCACATAATCACTACACCCCCTCTGGTTCCACTAGCCTCCAACTGCACAAAATCAACCCACCTACTACCCCATACTTCCTTTATTATGTTTGTGATATCCCCTCTCAATTTAGTTTCTTGGAGACAAACAATGTCAGCCTTCCAAGATCTAATTATATTCCTGACTATTCCCCTCTTTCTACTACAATTTAACCCCCTCACATTCCAGGAAATAATTTTCAAATTCATTGATCAGTTATAGGTAGATATCCACCCTTACTTCTAGAACCATAGCTCCAAAATTTACTGTCAATTTCTAGCCTTTTCAATTTTGTTACCCCCTTCTCTTTACTGTGACTTGCATATCTCTGTTGTGTTGCTTGTTGCTGTCTATTTTCATGAACAGCTCCTTTGCCTTCTTCTCACACCCTTTGAAATCTACCCCAAACTCTGTACTTAGCTTGATTATATACTCTTCAATCCATTCAGTCATGTTTTCTATTTGTTCATTCTCCTCTGCTGGTAATTTCATTCTCAGTGGGGTTGGTTCTTCTCCGATGCGATTCACCACATCGAGTTGATCATCTGGCTGTGTGACTAAGATCTCACCTTCATCGCCCTGTTTTGAGCCTGTTGTTACTGACTTGTCTACTGGATTGTCAATTTGATCATTCGGAATTTCTTTCTCCCCTTCAAAAATCTCCATCTCTGCACTTACAGTGTTAAGATGAGAGATATTGGCTTGAATTTCTGTTTCCATTGTTATATCCTCCTTCTGCGTTATTTTAATTGTCTCCTGGACTGTAAAATTATTTGGGCTTAAGTTTAGGCCCAAATTTTCTTTTACCCTACCTGTCACAGCCCATAATGGCCCTTTCCCCTTCATTAAACCTCCATGTGCCCTTTTATTTGAATTTTCCTTACTTCCTGTTGCACCCACGTGACTAGTCTCTCCAAAAGTAGAGTCTTTCATCAAAATAGGTCTCTGCTTCTGATTACCCACTGTTTCAAAGGCCCCGACCTCTGTCTTCTAATTCTCTACTCTGAAAGTGACTGGAGCTTCCACCCATATCGGGATTGTGAACACCATGCCTCCACCTGTCACCTCTATCTCCGGCGGAATCAACTTTCCGTCTCCTTTCACCTTGATTCTAGCCCAATGCCGATGGTTTTTCAGAGACGTTTCCTCCTCTGTCTTGATGTAGCCACCGCACTACTCTCCGATCTGTTCGAGGGTGTTCTGTGACCACAAACATAGTGGTAGCCCTAGAATTCTTATCCACACCCAATCTCTGGTGATTTCTTCTGGCCAGCATCCTGTGGTTGGGTTCCACCATTCGAGTGACAAGTTCATCTTCTTCCAGCTCCAAGTTGCATTCAGTACGTGTTCTGCGATTTTCTTGGAGGGGAGCTCGAAAAGAAACATTCCTTCATTCATCGCAAAAACATTGAGACTGCCGGCTACCTTCCAGGTGTTGCATGTCCATCTTTTGACTTCATTTAGGGTTGGGGTTTCGGTTTCCTGTGACGAGATCTGAAATCTTCCCACCAGACACCTGCTCAAGAGATCCTTTTCCGACACAGTGGTGTCTCCTGTAATGCTTATGTTGCTCTTTGTTGTCTGTAAATGTGCCTTCTTTGATGCCTCTGTTGCCCATCTGTTTGTGTTGCAGACCTCTTTGAAGGATCTTGTTATCTTGCTTGTTGTAGCTGTTTGGGGTTGTTCTGCCTCCTTTGTTGTATATATGAATTTCGCTATTTGTGGGCTATATTGCTCCATCCTCCTTTGTAATAGCATTCAGGTGTAATAATTATGGACTTTTTCTGACCTTGAAGTGCAATGAAACTAATGTATCTCCCATTTTCATTGTACTTGAGAGTACAAAAGAGCTCTGAAAAATGGTCCCTTGTCTTCCATCTTCTGACCTCTTTCCCCTGTGTTTTTGAAGCTTCAATAAAGACTGATACCAACCATTTTAGAGTTTTGTGACTGACTCTAACTCTCCTCATTAACTTCCTGCTGCGTTCGAACCACTCATACCATGTTTCTGCTCCTAAATGGCATTTAGTGATCTCATATGATTTGAAGCCAGCATTGTAGTAAATGCTGTTTTCCCCTAGTGCATTAACTCCGGCCATCTCCCGGGGAAGGACCCCCCAAAAAGGAAAGAAATCACAAGCTGACTAAAGGCAGGCTAAGAAAAAAAATTCCTCGATCTTAGTGCCTGAGAGCATTTTTCATAGTTAGATTTATTTTTCTCTGTTGAAATGAACTTTCCACTTTCAAGTTTAACATCATCTTTGAATACCAGTCGGAAATTCAACTGCTTTGAAATTTTAAATTGATTCAAATCACATTAAACTGGGATTGATTTTATTCAAAGGAGCATGTACTACAAAGCCAGTCCACATTTAAATAGGGGAGGCTGGATAGGCGTTATTTCTTGAGCTACGGTTAGATAGGGGCATTATTTCTCCAATTTTTTCTCAACCAACTAGTGGTGTTTCCTCATTTTCTTTTGTAAATACTTACTCTTTAGGTGTGATACCATATAACGTAAACTACATTAAAAAATTGGGATTTATTGATTTGACTAACATAATTCATAAACAGTAAAATATTGATTATTTATAACTATTAGCAAAATTAGGGATGCAAATAGACCAAATTACCTAACCAAAGAAAGTGCAAATGAATCAAACTAGACCTAAGTTGTTTCCCGATCCACAACTAAAAAAGACCATATTGAACCTCATCAAGTTTAAAGAACTCGAGCCTAAGCCAAAAGACTCCCCAATAAAGGGGGAATTGCACCCAAGGGTGTCGTCTAGTGGTCGATGAAGTGGATGCAGACCCTAAAGATCAAGGTTCAAATCCTAGTGAGACAAAAGCACTCAATGATTTCTTCGCATTTGCCCAAGCCTTGGTAGACAGAGCTACCCGTACATGTACTAGTCGGAGGTAGCAAGTACAGGTGCACACAATCTGGACTGGGCACCACCGTTATCAAAAGGAAAAAAAAAGGATGGGTGCAAGAAGGAAAGGCTTACTCAGTCAGAGAAGACTTCAGCTCCGGAACTGAATGCAAGCACTGCACTGTGGAGTTCATGTAGCATGTGTTTCCAAGATTAAATAATCCAGCTGAATGACCCTGGAGCAAACGAAATTATAGCAATACTCATCACTCAGCCAAGGATTAAAAGGATAAATTAAAGCCTTGGCATTATGAAAAACAGCAATTCTCATACAAAATGTGCAAATGAAGAAATCACGAATATGATCAGCACTACAAATCCACCAAATTACTTGTGCTCGCGGAACAAGAACAGAGAATTACATATTAGCAAGGTTTAATTGCACGTAGAGAAGTTGGACAAAGCAACTGCTTTTCAATGGAGGATCTACATGCAAAAAGGTAGGTGCTTAAGCATCCATTATCTTTGCCACACACATATAACTTAAACAGGAAACTAGTAAAATATTTACATATAGAGTTACTAAGCCCCTCTGAAAATGGCAATGGGTGCACAGATTAAAGAAGTGGATGAAAGAAAATACTACTGCTTTTGGGAAGTAAAATGAACAAAACAAGTTCTGTAAAGTTCTACTTATGAATCAAATAGCATGTATCTGCTGGTATGCCACAAGACAGACTATGCAAACAATAAACATTAAGATCTATGCAACTCTGAAACTGTCTTTTTGATGCAACGAGAGTTGTGTAAAGAAAACTTACTACATTAACCACTTGCTCTTCTTCAGGCATATCTTCAACAAAAATAGGACCCTTCTCAGGAGCCTTCACAATTTCATCAGCAGTTCCCATCATCATCAGCCTTTGACCCTAGAAATACACATGCTTCTTAATAACTGACACATCATTGCATAGAAAATAGAGAGATGCAATGAGAAGTCATGTACCTCTTTTACTCCTACTTTAGACCAATCAGCGTCATCCTAAATAACCATGAAAATCATCCAAGAGTTACCAACAAAATAAACAAGCAAAGCATTACATGCAGAGAATTTCAGCACTCCTCAAAACACAAGTGACTTTTGTGCTTCATCTGCAAAGTGAATAGGGTATAGCAAACCAAGGGCAGCACTAAAATTTAATACCTTCAGTAAACCACCTTTGACCATTATCTTTTGCCTTTCAGGTGGTACCCCTGTTAGATCATACAGCTGGCATTTGAAAACATATGGAGGCTGGCTAGTGTCAATTTCCACAGCAGGATAGACTTCTTTTTGCCACTTTACACTTACTGCAACCAATCACCAGATTTACAAGGAGAAAATTAGAGCCTTTATAGTCCAAGTGCACAATCAAAAAGAGAACAAGAAAAGGGGTTCTGAATGGGAGGAAAACAGTTTCCTCCACAGAGTTGCTCGTGAAACGCAAACAATTAATAAATTCTCAAAAGGAAACTGGCTTCCTTAACAGCTCTTTTAGTTTGATATCCTAGACTGGATAAGTTTGACTTAAACAACTTTGTCCTCACCAAGTTAGACTTGAGATTACAAGAACAAAAAAAATACAAGTAGAAGAACCATTAAAGATAGCAAGAATAGTCCCTTGAAAGCTTCATTAAGATTCAAGAATATTTCTGTCGCACTGAAGGAAGCAAACAAAGCTTCTTCCTCTTTTTTTTCCCCTTTGAATGTTCAAAGAACACTTGACTAGTCATTTTAAAAATGGAAACAAGAGTGAAGGTACAGTTAGTTTTTGATATATGGATGTGTCTTAAATTAGTTACAGTTCGGAGTCTACAGTCTAGTAGGCTAATGTGACAAAATACTGCACATCAAAAGTACAGTTTCTATTTTTAGATACTGATCACTTGTCTATACACTATGCATGAGTAATGCTACTCTGTATGGCAGTGAAGAGTGAGTCCATTATACTTTTGTGTTTCTCCAATAATCCTTCCAAAACAATCCCAAATCAACATCAACAGCATAGCCATAGTGGTGCTGTCTGAACAAACCACCATGAATTAACCAAAACAAATGGACAAACATTGAACTATTACAATGATGATACCTAACTGAAACACCAGCGGTATTTCTAAAACATACATCAATTAAATTATCCAAAATATAAAAAATCTGCTCCTAGAAAAAAAAGATGTTTTAACTTCACACCATCAGAGTGCTCCAATGTTTGGATAACTGTATTTTTTTCTTTTTGCATTGTGAGTAAAAATAGAGATACTTTTTACACAAAATATTTGGAAAACACTCTCAAACCTTTACTTCAGAATATAGTACTTATCCAAAAAATAAAAAAACTTTTTGCCAAAGAAAAGAAAACTCAAAACACACGCCAACTTGAAAAAGGTCTAGCATGTTCTGAAAAAAGAAAAAAGAAGCCACCTTCATATTCTAACCCTAGAAGAAACCATTAAGAAAATCAATCAGATGGGCCTGTATAAGCTCCACCACCATCTCCACATGCTTTTATTACTCGAGATTATCAATCAAGGAACTACACCTCAATCTCAAACTATTTGAAATCCGCTACGTAATTCCTCTGCATAGTCCACAATATTCAGGTCCATTTCGTTACAAATACTAAATAATTTGAGTTTTTAAGACAATTAGGATCTGTTAAACTAAAAATTACGAGTTTCACCAATACTTCGAACCAAAGCATGAATAACAAATCTCTGCGTTGGAAAATCGATAGCTAAGCGTGAATTTTCCCATCAATGTGGCATAACAATTCAAATTCAAAGTACAGTAAACTGCTATGAAGAAGTTATGGAGAAAGTTCTGACCTGTCACCATGGTTATCGGAGCTTCGGCGTTGGCAGGATCGGGACTCGACGGAGGTTTCTCGCTCTGTTTAGAATTTGCCCTGTGTGATGTTTGCTTGTAGAGAAGGGCAGGCAAACGCCACCGAAGAGTTTATTTTATACTCGTACTCGTATAGGGAAAGCCCTCAGATACTCGGAGATATTATTATCTAATAACTACATAACATAAGGTAAAAATGTAAAAATACTTATGTCTCATTTATTTTCGTTAAGATAATGTAATATGAATAGGTATTTAAAAAAATGTTATTTGTTTCTGTTAAGATAATGGTCATATCGGTCATGAATTATGAATATTTGAAAAAAAAAGTTATTTTAAAGTTAAAAAAATTGTATTTGAAATTAAAATCGTGTTCTCAAAGAGGAAAATAACATTTAGGAACTGAAATCGTGTTTAGCCATTGATAATAATTAGAATTGGTTTTGAATTTTCGTAAATAATTTTTTTATAATCAAAAAATTCGTTTGTGATCCACCCTTTGGATCAATCATAGTCTTCTAAACTCGGTGGATAATGGGTCCGCCCTTCAACCCTTCTCCACTTAAATACTGGGCTTCGCTTTGCATGGTGTGGGGCTCGAAGTTGAATTTCAAAGTTTTACAATTTTTATGATCAAACATAATTTCTGAAATTCAGCTCCAAAAAGAAATAAAAATATTCATGGTCAAACACTTATTAAGACGTTTCAATTTAAATACATATTTGAATGTAAAATGTCCACATTAAAAAATCTAGATTTGTGAAACATGACCCAGCTACCTTAAAACAATAATAGAATTAACAATTGACCTAACTATTGAAAAATTCATGAAGTCCCCAAATGAGGAGGACTTACCCCTGCTGACTGATATGTTGCGCTCTATTCCACCATGGGTCTGAGAACGAATGCCTGAATCTACATCATAAAAGGATACAGTGTAAAGAAACGTATGTGGTCAATACGTGGAATGTACTGTAAGATAAAAAAACATAACCATAAAGCAAAGTAATATAGATGAAATACATATTAAAAACCAGTGTTTAAATGCACATGTGAATCTACTTTCTAAATATTAAGATGAATCGATCTATGTAATCATGATATGAAAATAAAGTTAAAACATCATATTTGTGAAGTCATGATAATAATGCAAATGCATAGGATTCATAATAGCATTACTGGGGAGTTTCTTACAACCG
This sequence comes from Solanum tuberosum, assembly GCF_000226075.1. Lineage (NCBI taxonomy): Eukaryota > Viridiplantae > Streptophyta > Magnoliopsida > Solanales > Solanaceae > Solanum > Solanum tuberosum. The sequence goes on from NW_006239785.1 coordinate 60,840, forward strand.
ACAAATATCATTTGAGCTGATGATATCCAACTTACAATTTCAATGGGGTGGGATGTCTTATAGCATGTCAGGGTATAGAACATGTATGTCTAACACACACGCATGCACGCACACACCTGATGCTTGACTAAAGCTTACTTGCAAGCACAACATCTGTCTCTTAGTCCTCTTTGGACAACATTTAATCAGAGAAAAAAATCGTATATTCTATCAATCTTAGAGAGAATCTCTATTCTACACGGAAAAAATGTATTCATTCGTCTCTTAGTCCTCTTTGGACAATCTTTAATCAGAGAAAGAAAACATATATTCTATCAATCTTAGAGAGAATCTCTATTCTACACGGAAAAAATGTATTCATTCGTCTCTTAGTCCTCTTTGGACAATCTTTAATCAGAGAAAGAAAACATATATTCTATCAATCTTAGAGAGAATTTATATTCTACACGAAAAAAGTGTATTTCAACACACACGCACACATGCACGCACGCGCGCGCACACACACGAAACTTCAATAATTATCTCAATTTTTTATGTGTTAATGTCTATGGATTTTTTGAAATATTGTTAACCAACATTGTTTGACCCCAAATTTTGTGGGTCCCGTCCATGACGACCTAATGAACGATAATAATTGTCTATACAAGATCTACTCTTTTTTTTTTTGGAGTTTTAAGGCCACAAGACAGAAATTCAGTGATATATTAATTTTTCATGTATATTAGTCATATTAAAATTTTGGAGTGTGGCCGATCGACTATGTTTGATCGAGAATTTTGTGGATCTATCTTTAACAATCTAGTGAATGATACTTATAGTCATAAAACTAAAAATATTAAGTGGGTGTACAATATATAATTCAAATACAATAGGTATATAACTATATATAATATCTGAATAATTTGTGTATCGCAGCTAATATATAAATAGCAAATCTGATCAACTACTTAAGATCTCTAAGGTAAACTAGTCATCCGGCCCAAAGTGACTCAATCAAGAATTTGGGCTTTTTAGGAAGCTACATTTAGATGATGACAAGGGTTATCGTTTCATTAGCTTGTTGACAAGATATATGGGCCTTTTGCCAAGGCTTGTTTGTTATAAAGGACAAACAACATAAATTTCTTTAGTTTAAGAGCAAATTACTTTCCTTTAATTTACACTAATTTTCAATATTACAAATTTGATCAGAATCCTGACTTCAGATACATATATCTAACGCATTCAGATACATGTATCTCGAATACATGGGTAAAATTTAGGTGTAATTTGGCCTAAATACACTGTATCTAAGTGGAATCACATGTATCAAACTCTCTCGTTTTCTTCTCTCCTCTCTCGCTCGCCTCTCTCTCTTTGTAAATGTATTTCAGAATATATTTGGAATGTATCTAGTAGCTCAGATACATGTATCTAGTGTGATTCACATGTATTAAGGATGCATAGACTCTCTCTCTCGCCTCCCTCAAAACTCACTCGCTTCTCTCCTATTTCTCTCACCTCTCTCCCTATGAATATGTATTTTAAAGTGTATCTGGTAGCAAAAATACATACATCTAGGTGTATCTGACTTGAAATCTGGTACGAAATTATCAATTAATGAGACAAACATAATTTTTTAAAACTATAGGAAGAATCATATTTTACTATATAAGAAGACTCTTCTTTCGACACGTGGCACCATGGCCCACCTACTTTTATATTTGGTTTTTGAAGATGGCCCACCTATCACAAATATGGCCCACCTACTTTTATACACTCCTCTTTCATTATATTTTAATTTTTTCCTTTTTAAATAGTACTAAAAAATAAATTTAAAATATTACAAATTCGATTAACTCTCAAAATTTTACGCGAATTCTATAATTAAGACGAAGGGAATAACATATATTATTTGAAAAATTACTATATAATTACTACTCTTCTTATATAGTAATATTTTAATTTTTTCCTTTTTAAATAGTACTAAAAAATAAATTTAAAATATTACAAATTCGATTAACTCTCAAAATTTTACGCGAATTGTATAATTAAGACGAAGGGAATAACATATATTATTTGAAAAATTACATTAAGAATACCATAAACCACAATAGTTAACAACTTACAATATTTGAAAAACATATTAACTCTCAAAATTTCACATGTGTCACATAAATTGGGACAAATGGAGTAACATATATTATTTGAAATTACGTTAAGAATATTATTAATCACAACTTAAAGTATTTAAAAATACATAACATATATTATTTGAAAATAATGTAAAAAATATTATAAATCATAATAATTAACAATTTAACGGATATTGTGCCCGTGCTTCCATTTAGAAGTGAGAATGTTTAGGAGCTTAGGGTTAGTCAGTCAATTGACCGATTTGCCCTTCTTCTTCAACTTCCTCTATTTACTACAAAAATAGTACTAAAAATCAATTTAAAATATTAAAATTTTGGTTAATTCTTGAAATTTCACATGTATTGCATAATATAATAGAGTAGTAACATATATTATTTGAAAATTATATAAATAGTACTAAAATATAGTTTAAAATAGTACTAAGAATTTGATTAACTCTCGAAATTTCATATGTACTGCGTAATTGAGATTGAGTGAGAAATATATATTATTTGAAAAATAGAATAAATATGTGATATTATTAGAAAGAGCTTTAATATATATTTTAAAAATTATTTTGTCTTCCGTATATGATTTTCTGCATATATGTGGAGTTTTAAAGTTTTTAACATTTTAATATAGAAATATGATTATTTGAAAATTTTAGTACTTTCTTCATTTAAATTTTTCCTTGTTTTTCTTTTAATTTGTTCTAGATTTAAAAATTACATAAAAAGTACTTAAAATCACAATGTAATAATATAAGATATTAAAAAAACATAATTAAAAATCATAAAAGAAATTTTATTGACTCTTTAATTCCATATTGAAACATAAGAAGTTTGTTTGAAAATAACATAAAAAGTAACGTAAATTAAAGTAAAATAACAACTAAAAATATTTAAGAATCATATAAGAAATTTAGTTGAGTTTCGTAAAAGTACCTACGTCACATAAAATGGAACAGAAAGAGTAATATATATTATTTGAAAATGATATAAGAAGTGCTATAAATCACAATAAATTAACAACTTCAAAATATATTTAACAAAATCACATACAAAAAATTATATAACTCTCCAAATTTCATCGGTGTCACATAAATTGAAACAAAGAACTACTCCCAATTTATGTTATTTACTTTCCTTTTTAGTCAGTCCCAAAAGAATGTCACATTTCTATATTAAGTAACAATTTGATTATAAAATATTTATTTTATCCTTAATGAAATAATTTACAGTCATACAAATTTATATCATTCATTTTGGACCACAAATTTTAAAAGTCTTCATTTCTTTTTTAAACTCCGTGGCGAATCAAACTACCTCACATAAAATGAGACGGAGGAAGTAATATACATTGGGCCCGCGCTGGCGCGGGAACCTAATAACTAGTATATATATAAAGCTGAAACAGAAAAACGATGATGTGGCGCTCTGTAAGGCCTCAAATCCTATTTCTCTTTTTTGTGATTTTTCCTCATTTTTAAATACATAAAATATTATGGATTTATATTTAATTATTTCCTCATTAAAGAAAAAACATAAAACTAACATTTTATGCCCACTAAAAGTAATCAGTTGCTCGCCATTAACTTTTGAACAAAAAAAAAACAATAACTCACCATTAATGTTGCCCAAAATTTTCTAGCGGAAATTTTTTTTCTCTCTCCTTCCCTATAATTAACATTTATATTTATTAATAGGTATTGATGTTATATTAGTATTAAATAGTAAACATTAGTGTTACACGTTTTTTTCCCCCAGAAAAACTGATTTCATTCCCCTTCTCCTTTCCACTAATTAATATTTATTAAAAGATATTAAATATTGCACCTCTTCAAATTCTGGAGTTTCAATAAAATGGTAGTATAAATTTAGGAACAAAGCTCCAACAGCCTCATGTGCTAGGTGAAAAATTCATGATTCTATATTTCATCAGGTAATTCTAATTATTATTTTTATTGGATAATTATATCAACAAACTTATTAGTAGTTATACATGGTTCTAGGTGATACTATGATCTCCTCTTAAGATTTTCTTATGCATGGACGTTTATTGTTATGATTTCTAAGCAATATATCCTTTCTTTGATTGTTAAGTATAATTTTTGCTGAGTTTGTTCCATCATTTGCAGAAAGTGAAAAGAAAAATGTATCAACAAGCTACAACAACCATTCAAATGGACTTCTCATCAAACTACTTATTATGAGTATCTCAAATATATCTTTTCGATTATGCTTGTAGATATAATTATTTAAGTATTTATAAGATGCAATTTTACTTAATACATGTCGTATATGTGTTTTGTTTCTTTTAATTTGTTAGTTTAATTTTCTTTTTTATTCATTATTTTATGAAAGATTATTTTCTTCTTTGTGTGTTTTCGTAGATGATTACGAAAATAATAAATTGTTCATACATAAGAACGTTGAAAGAAAACTGATCTCTCATCAGCGTATAAACTTTAGTTTATTATTGTTTTCATTGATTTTATTTCTCACAACATTTAGATATCCGAAGGCTTGATTTTAATTAGTTTTAAAAAATAATGCGAATAAAATTATATTTTCTTATGCACAAAATGATTGGCTGAGAAATGAAATCAAACTTAATTTTGACATATTTAAAGTTTCAAATTTAGTTCGAATTAAAAAGAGTGAATTACGTTGAACTAGCTATTTTTAAATTCGAATAATCACGTTTTAGTATGAGTTGAATTTGTATTTGTCTTTTTCACGAGTGATTTGAATATAAGTTATTGTCAATAGTTTAACAAATCAAAAAAACTTGAATTGAATTAGCACCACAATTTTTTAATTTCTCCAAATATATTATAGCTTGAAATTTAAAACTAATATCTATATATATTTATATATAGTTGGGCATAGACAAAGTGATATTACAACTCTATTTTGTTAATCTGTTTTTGTTATTAAAAAAGAAATCAAAAGTCACTACATCAAATATTTCTCCTGACTATATGTTACTCATTTTTTTCCCAATTACTCACTATTAATTACCACTTATTGTATTCAAGTCTCTTTAATGTATTAGTACCTATCATTTTAATATAAAATTTTAACATCAATTAAATAATTACTCAATTGATTAGGGGAAGATAATTACTATAACAGATGAGGAAAGACTAAAGACGTTAGATTTCGAATAGGTAACGAGAATATTAAAGTAGAAAAAAGTATTAAAATTTTGATTATTCGACGAAAGGGAGTTGCTCGGATGGTAAGCACCCCTCACTTCCAACCCGAAGGTTGCGAGTTCGAGTCACCAAGGGAGCAAAAGGGGTGGAAGCTCCTAGGGAGGGGTAAATTTTTTTTAAAAAAAATTGATTATTCAAAATAAAGCACAATCTTTGAATAACAACAAGAATTAGGGAAACAAGAAAATAATGAAATTAAATAAATAAATAATATATAGAAAGGATCGAAAGAAGTAACGGTCCAGAAAAATAAAAGAGGAAGTAGAATAAGAGAGTGAAAGAAAACGGAGATAATCACGAAGAAAATAATGAAAACTCGAGGGAAAGTAACCTATTTTCTAAACTAGAGCTTATTATTTAGGGTATGAACAAATGAGGAGGAGATTAGATACGAGAATAGAAAGAAAAAAAGATTTTGAAAAAATTAATAATTAAAAAATGATATTAAAATACAATTCATTTCTACTTATATCTACCTTTACTTTTCATTTCATGCTTTACTTCATTTTATTAGAAGAAAATTTTTAATTTATATTATTGATTTTGTAAGGATATATATGGAATTATAGATGTATGTTATTATTTCGATTAAATTTCAGTAAGTTTATTTCTAAATTTATAAATAGTTTTATTGCCGCGCGAAGCGCGGAAATGTTCACTAGTTATTAAATATAGTAGGAATGTTTGTGTAATTATATAGTGTTTTTTAATTATAAATGACGCACAATATCAACTAAGACACATAATTGACAAACATTAACCATATTTTAAGAAAATAATACAAAATAACCATTCCATACCTTTTTGCCAAAAAATAACACCAGAAGACCATAATTATTTTTCTTAGAATAGTATGAACTAGAAAAAACTTATTTTGAATCTTAAAATTTAAATTTCTTACCTACACTCAATATATATCTCTAATAGAGCAATTAATATAAGATAATTTTTTTGACATGAACTACTGATTTGGAGTTACTAAAACTTAACATTCTTATCCTTACTTGACATATGTCCTAAATATACGTTACTATCTCAAAAAAAAATTTTGATTTGGCATACTTATCTCATGTCTGAAAAAAGAAAATCTATTAATCACAAGAAAATATAAGATAATTAGTTATAATTAATTTATGACTAATTTTCAGGCACGTCATATTTTTTTTTTTCTATTTGTGTTTCTCAATTGCTATATATAGAGAGTATTCATGTTAACCTTTTCAGTACCAAACATCATAGTTCTTCAATTTCTTTGTATTTGCAGAAATGACCTCAAATTCAGCATGGACTTGAGAGGAACACAAGAAGTTTCTGAAAGCATTGGCTATTTGTGGCTTTGATGAAACACTAGGTATATGGCGTTATTTGGTTAATGTCATTGGAAAGAATGAGGAAGAAGTAAAATTGCTGTATGAAAAAATTATGGTAGAAATAAAAAAGATTGAGGCAAGTCTAATTCATTTACTTAAAAATGAAGAGGTAAGTGGTGGACTGGTGGCTATAACAATAATCGCGATGATGATGAACAAAGGTAAAACAAATATTTCTCTCTGAACTCAAATTATTGTTACTTAATTGATAACCTAATAGAAGTCGTGAGTAATCAATTGTCACATGTATTACATCGACATTTTATTTGTTAGTTGAGATATATAACATTAATACAAAATTATCACATTATTTTTTCTCTCATTTGTTTGTATTAACGATTTTGTTATTGTACTGATAGTACTGAGGAGAAGGATATATAGCTCAAATAGAAGCAAGTAAGGACAGAGAAGATGGAAACTCAAATGTAGCAAACAATTAACAAATTAATTAGGAGGGATATTTGTTGAAATTGCGTTTATTTTTCATAGCATTTATTTTCATCTAGTTTTTCAATGGATATTTTTATTATTAGCAAATAGAGTACTTGTTTTAAGTATATTGGTAGGTTACTCAAAAGTCAAAAGCATCTTTTCTTGTCCAATGAATTATCCTACAAATTCTTCTACATTATCTTACTTATTTACCGTATTGTTCTCATTTCATAAACCCTCAAGGGTACTAATTTGTCACTAATTATCAAATTTATTAGAGTTTAGTTTATATAAACAACAACGTCAACAGGTTTGGAGCGGGGACGATTAGGTAGGTTTAGAATTTCTATAAGCTTATGAGTTTAGAACCACAACTCTTATTATTTATTTGGATCTGATAACTTATTTAGACATATTGGGCAGATAATATCTCAAATGGTCACTCAATTAAAGGTTATTATCTTCGAAAGTCACTCAACTTTCTTTTATAACTTCAAAGTTAATCAACTAAGGGTTTATCCATGAGACAAAGCTAATGAGTTTTGACAAATCCGTAACTTCAAGTAAATTATAATAATGTATTATTGATATTTCTTGAGAATTAAATATTATTAAGAAAAATAGTTATTTAATATAAGAAACACTACATAATTATACATACATCACTATCATATAAGCTATTATTACCTATAATTCGGTTCCTGCTTGTATAAATTCAGAATTTGTATAATTCGGTTCCTGATTGTATAAATTCAGAATTTGTATATGTTTACCCTAGTTATTCGTATACGATTTATGAAAAATTCATAATAAATTACCATGTTTGTATATTCGCAAGTAAAATATACAAACCGCAACCTCCATTTGTATATACTTACCCTGTTTGTATATTTGCAAGCGAAATATACAAACGGGCAAGCGAAATGTACAAACTACAGCCTCCATAACAAATGAAACTATAGCTATGGAGCCCAATTATCGAAACTATAGCTATAGATCCTTATTACATCTATTATCTTTGTAATTATTTCTAAAATTTTCTTATAAATATATGGGAAAATCATTTTTGTACCCCAAAAAGTAAAACTATGTACAAACTCATACCCCATTACTTTTATACCCTTATATAATTCAGCGCAAAACTATTCACACCAATTTTGCCTCCTTCGCGGCCATCTTCTTCTTTCCCAAGCTACTATATGATCTCTTGCAAAATGAAAATTTACACTTCACACATAGGGTGTGTTTGGTAGGAAGGAAATTGTTTTCCAATTTTCTCATGTTTGATTGAGTTAAATGTTTTTCAAATCAACTCATTTTCCTCAAATTTAAGGAAAATGACTTCCCTTCAAATTATAAGGAAAACATTTTCCAAAACTCTCTTCCAACTTCAAATTACAATTACTTTTTTGTTGAAAAAATCAATTTATTTTGTCTCTACCCTCAAACCAGCCCCCCAAAAAAAAATTGAGTTTGTTGTTAAAAAATATTTTCAACTTCAAAATTTTATTTTTTCACCCCTACACTCGACCCCCCCAACCCACCCATCCCC
>NW_006239786.1:0-8112 GCF_000226075.1 Solanum tuberosum
CGGAAAATTTATATATGTATCAAAGAACCCAAGATATTGAGATTGTTTTCAAGGTCGTTATTGAGTGGCTGACTAAGTTATCATCTATGGATTTCTTTTGATGCATAAATTTATGTTGAAATTGAGATTACTAACAAATTATATGTTGGTGTTTTAGAGTGTCTAAATTGTTAGAATTAATTCTATTGAACTTCTTGAGACTTGTATAAATAATGACTAGATTTGAAAAATATTTTAATTTATCAATTTGTATGTTACGTATGAAAACTTTATCTTTTTATTATGAAATATTTGAAAGTGTAGGGGTGTCTTGCTAATGTTACTCTACATGATCTTAAGAAATTAAAATAAGATCTAATTTTTTTGATTGTTTATATGCTAATATAATCTTTCATATATATATTTGTGGTAATGGGTTGTGATATGATTAAATGCAACATTAGAGTTTAAAAGTAAATAAAATATTGTTGAATTTCTTAAAAGTGATAATATTTTTCATCATGTTCTTGTCGTTGAATATGATATAGATTGTTGATGCGTTGTTTTGGAAAGAAGTCGCTGGTGATACATGAGAGGTACCACAAGTATAGTTTCAAATGAATTAGAGATTTTGTTGTACTAGAGGGGTACAATGATTGTTTGTGGATTTTAAAATCCACATGTGGTTGCCAAGCAATAACAGGTGTTGTGAAAAAATAATTGTTTCAATGGAAAAATTAGATATGTGTTTTTGAGACATAATGTGAAGAAGCAGCTACAGTGAGATGAATTAATTACGCAAATAAATAATGTGTATTCGAAGGTGAATCTGATCAATTCACTTACTAAATGAAACATCGAGGGGAGTAATATTTTAGTCAATTTGAAAAGATCAACAATGATGGTAACTCAACCTATGTGATTGGAGATCCCATGAATTAGGTTCATATGGGTAATGACATGACATTAGTGGGTCAAGTAAGCACTATAAAGTTGTGTCCCTCCTATGATGTGTGAATATAGTGCAACAGCCTGCAAGGCAAAGTGAGGTTGTGTTATGCTCTTAATCCAAGTCATATCCTCTATAGGTGGTGTATTTCTACGCAGAATACAGTTGATGATTGGACCTATATCAGTGAGAAGTTGTGCCGCTTCTATGCAATTGTGAGAGATTTATAGAGCACTCATGAATACTGTGACATGTGCATGACCTCTTAAAACAAAACCGCGATAACGACAAAGATTGTGCAAGTATAATGTTATATAATAAGACGCTAGACTTATAAAAGAATTATTGGTTCATAGAAGTTCTAAACTTCACCAATTGTTCTTTAAGTTTAATCTTGTTCTATCTAGGTTTGGTTCATAGTCTATGGACAACAAATTCGATGCATGGTACTCGTATGTGATGACCCAACAAAACTTTTCATTTCATTTTATTCGTTAAGATTCCTTTTGAGATACGTATGGGATTGTTGAAAAAATGAGTCTAGTATCTCAAAAGGAAATATTTTATTTCCTATTATTCTTGAAACCGAATATTATTTTATGTCCTAAATATTTTCTCTGCATAAATAATATTCTATTGCCATTATTATTATCCTTTAATTAGCCATTAAGTTCTATCATAATATGACGATTGCCAATGGCTTTATGATGAAATGAATTGCCTTCAATTCATTGATGGTATTCAATGCCTTTATGGTTTTTTACTATTTCAACCATTGATATATTAGAGAGGTTACTAATTTTTCTATACAAATCTAAGTCGCATACTTGTGGTCAGTGAGAGAGAAGGTAAGATAACAATTCGTCTTTTAATATATTCTTATGATGGGTTTTCGTTTTATTAAATCTTTGTTAGTTTCTTGCTCCTAGTTTTATACTAGAAGAGCTTTGAATTCTAGGGGATACATACCGGGTAAAATATCCTTAAGGACAGTGTCTTTCGACAGGCCTCAAGCTATGAGAATTTCCTATAAGAGTTTGTAGTGAAGTACAAGCTTTAGTGAATTCCGTACAAGTGTTCGTGATGTAGGCATTTTTCATAAGATTTCCAACAAATTTCACATTTTAAAGTGTATTCTCATCTTCTCCAATTCTTTTGCTTTACTGGCTGATTGCTAGCTTTGGAGTATCTGCATTCCAATTCAAACTATTCTCTTCCTAGAAACCTCAAGTTATGTTGTAATACCTCGGTCTTAGAAAGTGCTAAATTTTAAAAGAACAAAATTGGAAATAGCTAATGTGAGATTTGTGCATGTCTTCAATGATGAGTTTTGGGTCAACTTCAAACGACCATAACTTTCGGTAGATGATGAGTTAGGTGGTCCATGAGATATCAAATGAAAGATCTCTGAGTCCTCTTTCCAATGCCACCATGTTTGCCAAATTTTGAGTTCAGATGAAAGAGATATGCTCGTTTTAGTTCAATCTATTTGATTATGGAAATTCAGCTGAATTAAGGAGAGATATTTTGGTCTTTTTCATACCCCCTAGCCTAGAGAGAAGTTCAAGCGTTCACTCAAGATTCATGTAATCTTTGAGGATTTTTGCCAAGGATTTGATTCTTACGAGGTATGTAAGCTTTCGTAGTGATGTGTTCGTGCACCCTCACGGCAATCATGAGTTTCTTGATTAAATTTCATCCATGAAAATCCATGTATTGAGGTTCTTGATGAATTCTTGAAGTTTCGTTCTTCGTTGTTTGTAAATGGGGTTTTGATGAGTTCTTGAGGAGAGGGTTTTGAGTTTGAGGGTTATTTTTTAGGAGATTTAAGTAGATTTTCATTTACTTATGTTGGGTATACGAATCTAAGAGATTTTGGAAGAAATCAATCGATTCTAGGTGATTTAGGGCCAAAAATCGAGAAGAAAATTTCATCGAATTTTCTAAAAATACGTTGGGAAGCCGCGCCCCAAATGCAACAGCAGGATGGGCGTGCGGTGCCAGAAGTGCGCTAGAAACCAGCCTGAGTAAGGGTAGGCCTTGCATGGTGTACCACTCCTGCCCCACAAAGCGTTAGGCCACTTTTCTTTTTCGTTATCGTTCTGCACTTGTTCGTTTGAGTCAAGCTTTCATTCCCTTATTAATCCCAACTATTTAAACCTTCATTAATAATCTAGAGATCCTACATATCATGAATCTTAACTCTTGAATTCACATTTCAAATTCCAGAAAAGATTAAGAGTCAAGTTTGAGAGAACCTTTCAAGTCATTTTGAGAAGTCTTTTACAAACTTTTAAAACTTGTTTTAAGAGAATAAGGTGAGTTGAATTCATGTTTTAAAATTAAACATAAGGGAACTAAATATTCCCAAGAGTCCATATTTTTACATTTAAAATGAGAGGAAACATCAATTTCCAAATTAGTTCATGAGGAATTTTGAGCACTATCTCTTTCAAGAGAACCTTTTGAGTAATAATCTCAAAGTTTCATGATGAGTAAATGTTTTTAAACATATGAGCATAAGTTATATTATTAGGAATAGTATTGAGCACCGATATGGGGCGTAGTTCAGACAACTCAAAGTCCCTATAAACCATGTATGGCAACATGGGTAAAGGTTCATACTTTTTAGATGATTCTTTATTGATTTTAAGTATAACTTAGTGGATCTACTTAGTTGAGGATGTCTTATACTCCGGTAAGGTATACCAAAGTTCAGGAAGCGTGGCAGAGACGTTGTATCATCACATAGCTCATAGCGATGGTTACCGGTTAGAGAATCTCCCGAATAAGATTAAAAGAGCTATTATTATGTTTATAAATTATTTGAGTGATTATGAACTGTTTTAAAAGCTCTCTTTATACTGCATCTTTACTGTTGTTTTTATATTGAACTGAGTTGAGTACTTCTGAGTTTGGGTATCTTTGAGTATCCTTGAGTTGAGTTAAGATGAGGTGAGTATGTTCTTCCTTTTTATCAGTTTAAGCTTATCTCTATTCTTTAGAGTTCCCTTTGCATGCTCATACATTCAATGTAATGACGCCATTTATTCCACATATTTCATGATGTAGCTATATGTAACAAGGGTCATCAACATGCGCTCTGTTGCTACAACCTGCAGTTCCAGAGTTGCTTTGGTGAGGCTCCTTGCATCAAATGCTTCCACATCTACATTCAGTATTGTTAAGAGGTCGTTGGTCTTGTCCCGACTCCCCTCATTGTTATTAGAGGCATCATAGATAAACAATAGTTTTTTTAGGAGTCTTTTCATTTCCATTGTTAAATGTTTAACACTTGAGTTGCCTCTTTTGGCCAATTGAATATTTTCTTTAAAATATTCCCAGGCCAAGGGTTTGCTTAGGGCCATAAATGGTTTTCGAGTGCCAGTTATATCCAAATTGTATGCTCGAGACGTGAGAAACTTGGTATCAGAGATCAAAAGTCCTATGGTGTCTATGAAGCTACATCGGTAGAATCCTAGTTATAGGTGTGAAGTGTGCTATATCTATAATTAGTAGGCTACAACAATTAGGAAATATGTCCCTTCTTTCATACATTTTTCATGTGATAGAGCTCAACTTTATAAAATTTTCTTTCTAATTCGTGTTTGCGCGTATCTTTTAGATCATGCCTCTAAAAAGAGTTGTTCGAAGTCATCCTGCTAGGAGGAATGTTTATCCCCAAAATCAAGGGGTTCCCAATGTACCCGAAGTGCAACTCCAAAAAGATGTCACTAATGCTGAGTTTCGGAATGTTATCCGGATGTTGTGTCAAGTGGTGATAAACCAAGTTGGGCTACAAAAAGGAAATCAAAAGAATATAGCTGATACATCCAGTATCTGTGAGTTCTTTAGAAGGAATCCTCAAGACATCATCGGTTCTAGTTTCACTGAGGATCCAGAAAACTTTATGGAAGAGTTGCAGAAAGTGTTTTAGGTGATGAATGTTGTTGATGTTGAACGTGTGGACCTAGCCGCATACCAGCTCAAGGGTGTCTCTAGAGTCTGGTATGACCAATGGAATAAGAGTAGAGATGAAGGGACACCAAATGTGAGTTGGGCTGTGTTCGAAGAGGCCTTTATGGGGTGTTTCTTTTCCCGTGAGCTAAGTGAGGCAAAGGTAAGAGAATTTCTTACTCTTAAGTAGGAATCCATGAGTGTGCATGTGTACAACCTCACGTTGACTAAACTGTCCTGTTATGCTCCGGAGATGGTTGCTGATATGCAGAGTAGAATGAGCCTGTGTGCATCTGGGTTGTCTCGTCTGTCAAGCATATAGGAAAATGCTGCTATCTGAATAGGGGACCTGGAAATAGCAAGGCTTATGATCCTTGTGCAGCAAGTTAAGGAGGACAAGTTCAGAGATAAAGAAAAGTTCCCCAAGAAGAAGGCTAAGACAACAGGTAATGAGACCGGGTAGCAGAAGGGTAATGCAAGCTGGTCATATTTTCAACAAAACCCAAATTGTCCTACTCCCTCATCGTTTAGTGCACCTGCACCGAAGAAAAAAGCTGAGTTTAGGAATCATAATTTGCAAAACTTCAGAGACCGACCTGCTCAGTCTCAAGGTAGTGTGGCAGAAGGGGCCAACTGGACTCATGCACATGCTAACTGTGATAGGAACCACCCATGAGAGTGTCGTGATGGATCCACTTGTTCTTTCAAGTTCGGTCAGACTGTTAACTTCATGAGAGAGAGCCATATCATTAGGAAGGGTAGTGCTAATAGGGGCAATTGAGCCCAATTCTCTTCAGTGACTCCGCAAGACAAAGATGCACCTAGATGAGCTATTTCACTGATAGGCGGAGGAGAACATCATCTGTATGCTATTACAAGTCGCCAAGAGCAAGATAATTCACCTGAAGTTGTCACTAATATGATCAAATTCTTTAGTTTTAATGTATATTTATTGTTTGATCCAGGTGCGAGTGTATCTATTGTGACTCCATATAATGCTAAGAACGACTATTGAGCCCTTCATTGTTTTCATACGTGTTATTGAGTCTATTCTAGTTAATAGAGCTTATCAGGATTATACCATTTCTGTCAATCACAAGGACACCATGGCTGACTTAACTGAGTTAGATATGGTGGACTTTGATGTTATTCATGGTTGTTATACCTCATTTGATTGTAGAATGACTAGTTAAGTTCCAGTTTCCTAATGAGCCAGTTATTGAGTGGAGGAGTAGTCCAGCAGTTCGTAAGGGTCATCTATCACTTAGTCAGAGTTAATGATTCTAGTGTTGAGACACCACCGATTCAGTCAGTTCCAGTTCTTAGTGAGTTTGTTGAGGTCTTCTAGATGATCTTTCTGGATTCCCTCATGAGAGAGAAATAAACTTCGATATAGATATTCTTCTTGATACTCGACCCATCTCTACTCCTCCCTACATAATTGCTCCAGCTGAGTTGAAAGAGTTAAAAGAGCAATTGAAAAAGCTTTTTGATAAAGGTTTCATTCCATGTAGGGTCTCACCTTGGGGCACTCCTATCTTATATGTGAGGAACAAAGATGGTTATCTTAGGTTGTGTATTGATTACCTCCAATTGAAAAAGGTTACTATAAAAAATAAGTATCCCCTTACAAGAAGTGATGATCTCTTCGATCTACTTCAGGGTGCCACTTGCTTTTCTAATATAGACCTCAGATCTGGCTATCATCAGTTGAGAGTAAGAGAAAGTGACATCCCAAAACTAGCATTTATGTCCCATTATGGTCATTATTAATTTCTAGTTATGTCTTTTGGTTTGACTAATTCTCTTGCAGTGTTCATAGACCTTATGAACAGAGTGTTTAAACAATATCTTGACATGCTTGTTATTGTGTTTATTGATTACATTCTAATTTATTCGAGGAATGAGGAGGATCATGACAATCATCTCAGTGTAGTTCTCCAAACTCTAAAGGATAAGGAATTATATGAAAAAAATTCTAACTGTGAGTTTTTGTTTGAGTCTGTGGTGTTCTTAGGCCGCATTGTCTGTGGTGAGGGAATTCGAGTTGACACTCAGAAGATTGAGGTAGTGCAGAACTGGCCCAGGACCACATCTCCAGCTGATATTAGGAGTTTCTTAGGATTAGTCGGTTATTATAAAAGGTTTGTTGAGGGGTTTTCATCTATTTCATCCCCGTTGACAAAGTTGACTCAAAAAACATCAAAGTTTTAATGGTCTGAAGCTTGTGAGAAATGTTTTCAGGAATTGAAAACACGGTTGACTAAAGCCCTAGTGTTGAACTTACCGGAAGGTACACAAGGCTTTAATGTGTATTGTGATGTGTCCAAAATTTTGACTGCATTGTGTATTGATGCAGAATGGCAAAGTTATAGCTTATGAGTCCAGACAGCTTATGAGTCACGAGAAGAATTACCCATCCCATGATCTAGAGTTGGTTGTTGTAGTGTTTGCTTTGAAAAGATGGTGTCACTATCTCTATGACATTTATCTAGATGTGTTCACCGATCACAAGAGTCTTCAGTATGTGTTCAGTAAGAAAGAGCTTAATCTCAGACAGAGGAGTTGGTTGGAGTTACTCAAGGATTATGACATGAGTAGTCTATATTACCCTAGTAAGGCTAATGTTGTTTCTGATGTTTTCAGCAGGTTATCTATAGGTAGCACTACCTATGTTGAGGAAGGCAACAAAGAATTAGCCAAAGATGTGCACAGACTTGCATGATTGGGAGTCCGGTTGCTGGATTCCAATTAAGGTGGAGTGGTGGTGATGAATCATAACTAGTGTCCAAAGTAAAAAAGAAACAAGACCAAGATCTTGTTTTACTTGAATGGAAGGCAAATGTTCATAAACAGAAAGTAATGGCTTCTGAAAGAGGGGAGATGTTGTGTTGAGGTGTCAAGGTAGATTATGTGTACCTAAGGTGGATGAACATGATACGCTCAAATTACACCTTCCTAAAGAAGTATAAGCGATCGTTATCTAGTAAAGAACCCAACTTGTAGGTTGGGGTCGATCTCATGAGGAAAATGGTTTAGATTATACTTTAGCCAACATTTATATTCAATTAGCCAAAGTACTTCCAGAAACAAGAAATAAAAGGGAGGGGGGGGGGATTTGTGAAACAAATTGTAAGAGTTCAGTAAGTAATCAATAAACAAAAGTTAATTTCGGTTTTTATCAAGATGAGAAATTTAACTAGGGTATATGTGTTCACCACAAGCTC
>NW_006239786.1:9161-9297 GCF_000226075.1 Solanum tuberosum
TTCAATACCATGCCTGCTGATCTCCGGTCATAACCTACGGACCATGAATCGACCTACGGTCCGTAGATCACCTCCGTTAATGCCTTTCTTCTGCATTTCTTTCAGCTCTCTCTACACTTCCGCACCTGAACGTCTC
>NW_006239786.1:10568-12485 GCF_000226075.1 Solanum tuberosum
ATGTCATACTCAGAACCAGCACATTCAACTAATCGTAGCCTATAACTTCTAGCATACATCCCAAAATCTGACGGGTATCATTTTTTATAAGTCATCATGCTTCATTCTGTATCATGCTTCTACACATACAATCCTAAGACATGCCGGTTCAACAAAAATTAAACAGTCCCTTGGGGAAAAAGAACACAGGCAAGAAAACCCCAAGAGAGGATTCATGAGTTGGGTTATTCAGATTTCACCCTATCACTCACAATCCATTTACCCCACCCCCAACAAAAATAGATGCAGTTGTCCCCAATGCATAAATAAACATTAAAAGAAAATGTAATGGGTGAAGCAAACCTGTGGCGCAATCTCATATATTTGCCATTGACCCTCTACGCACCATCTATTAGGCTCGCCAGCTACTGGAGTGGGGTCATCATTCCGTGGTACCGGTATGGACTCTGAGCTAGTTGCCTCATCAGACGAGCCTGCTTGGTCATTCTCGCCAGATTCTGTGGCTGATTTAGCACTGGACCTTGCAGCATGGTCAGGCTCAGATCCTGAAGGATGGGCAGACTCGGAGCCTGAAGCATGGTCGGACTCAGGTCCGGACATAGACCCCTCTGAACTGGAAGCAGCCCCAGTTGGTGACCCGATCAGTGTGTGCTCCTCATCAGACTGGGACACAGTGACTACGTCGGGAAACACCTTCCAGGGGGTGCCTCTGGGTGCAGCGCGAGAAGTCCTGGGGTTGAGAGGCACATATGTTGGATCAGTGTCGGCATCTGTGTGCTCATCAATTAACCGAAAACTAGGGGCAACAGATTTTGACTTGCCCTTCTTTGAGTAGGTGATCATCTTCTTGGGTGCCATTGTACCTGCGGGAGCGATATTAGTGCCCACAACTAACCAAATCTATACTAAGACAAAGTGGAAAGACTATAAACGATCAGCAATAAAATCCCAAAAATTTTCAGATAGATGCTACAGTGGTCATCCACGGGGGAGACCTACACGGTCCGTAGACTGATCTACAGTCCGTGGATCTCTTCTGTGGATCACGGGGCCTGACATATAGGTCGCAGATGGAAACCACGGAAGTGCAGAACGGTCCGTAGATGGATCTACGGA
This sequence comes from Solanum tuberosum, assembly GCF_000226075.1. Taxonomy (NCBI): domain Eukaryota; kingdom Viridiplantae; phylum Streptophyta; class Magnoliopsida; order Solanales; family Solanaceae; genus Solanum; species Solanum tuberosum. Next base: position 11,685 of record NW_006239786.1, read on the forward strand.
CCGTAGTCCACCTCCGTGGTTTCACACTTGGTGAAATTTTTCATGTGCATCTATTTACGAACCCCATCTACGGTCCGTAGATGGATCTACGTTCCGTAGACGGGGTATCGTGGGTGCCATCTGTGCCAGGTATCATACATTTTTAGCCTTAGATTCTAACATTTACACAATATCATCATGCATTTACAACATTAAATTATGCTAGTTCTTCATTCTTAAGATTCCGACCGATTATTATACCAAACAATTTAGACTAGTTGTGGAACCCTAAGTCGAAACTAGTATATAGTTATTACGATAACATACAATAATGCTACACAATCACTATCTATCGTTGCAAGGGCATTGTACTAGTCAAGTTTATCATGCAATTTCATCTAACAATTACCCAAGGTCAAGACCCAACTCCCGACTTTCTATATTCAATCTATGAATCGAACTTCAAAGTGAAGGGAAAGTCTATAACCTTACAAGCAACAAGGAGTGGGTGATTGCGTGATGATACTAAGCTTAGCAAGACTAAGGAGTCACCTCTTCGTTACTGACCAAACACCGGACCCTTTTTGTTAGATTATGGGATGGGTTGTATTTAGCATGGAAGGGAAGTTGGGGAATTATGGAAGGAATGATATGATGGAGGAGTTATGGAGTGATTTGGGGAGGTTAGGGAATGTCAGAAACGGTTTTGGGAGTAATGAAGGGAATGGAAATGGTTTAAAACAAATGGGGGTTTTTGAATGGGGGAGTCCGGGTCGGGTCAGACAGCCTGAGGGTTTGGACTCACGAGACCCCGTCTACAGT
>NW_006239786.1:16478-17671 GCF_000226075.1 Solanum tuberosum
GCATTCTCAGACTTTTCTCTAACCTCTATCACATCATTTTCTTTTCTAATCTCAACGTCTACCTCAGACGGTTTAGGTGGATTTATGGTTTTCTTACACCCTCGAGTAGTAACTGCCATACAATGACCTTCATTCTTTGGATTCTGAATGGTGTTGCTAGGAAGAGTGCCAGGTTGACGTTGTTCACTGTAGTAGACAATTGTGTCATCTGCTGCTCTAGGTGCTTTATTGACACTGCGTGGGCATCAACCTTTTGTCCAATACCAGACAAGGTGCTTCTCATCTCCTTCACATTCTCATCAGTTGCATCAAACCTTCTCATCATCTTCTGCATCATATCTTCAATGCGCGCCATATTACCTCTAGTTTCCCTAGTACCAGATTCCCGATTTTGAGGAGGACTATAAGGTCCAGCCCGATCGTTTCTGTTGCCATAGTTGTTCCTGTTGTAGTTGTTATCGCGATTGAAGTTCCCATCCCGGACATAGTGACCCTCTCGGTTGTAATTTCCATAGTTCCGACCTTGGTTTCCTTGACCTTGGCGCCAATTTTCCGTGTTGTTTCCTTGGGCATTTGGTCGTAAACTCCCCGTCTGATCATTCACAGCATAAACATCCTCTTCGTAGTAACAATCTTCAACTGGTGGTGGAGTTCTAGTTACGTAATTCACAACATTTACCTTTTCTGCTCCTCCGCTCACATACTTCAGTACCAATCCCAACTCTGTCCTTATCTGGGCCATCTCCTCACGAATGTCATCTGCAGAATTGACAGTGGTATTATGAACGGCAAATGTATTTCTCCCAGCATCTGTCCTCCTAGTACTCCATGCTTTATTGTTGCGAGAGATCCTCTCCAATTTTTCAGAAATCTGTGCATATGTACAATCACCATATGAACCTCCGGCAATAGTGTCAAGTACTGCTTTATTGTTATCATCCTGTCCTCGATAGAAATATTCCTTAAGTGACTCTTCATCAATACGGTGATTTGGGACACTTCTAACAAAGGCAGTGAATCTGCCCCACGAGCTACTCACGGACTCTCCAGGTAATGCCACAAAATTATTGACCCTATCTTTGCGATTGAGCTTCTTGGACAATGGATAGTACTTTGCTTTGAACACCTCAGCCAGTTGGTCCCATGTGAATATTGAGTTATACGGAAGCTCAGTGAACCATACTGCAACATCG
>NW_006239786.1:17839-18478 GCF_000226075.1 Solanum tuberosum
ATCCTGAGAATAAACCTCTTGTTGTAAGCATCTGCCTCAAACTACTAGTCTCCACAAATGTGTGCCCTGGAGGTAGCGGAGGTAGGACAATGGGTCTATCAGAATCTGCTATATCGATGTTTCCCCGATAGTTGTCATGTTGTCATAGGTCTGGTGGACCATTGATTTTCAGCTAGACCTCGATTTTCCTCACCAACTACTCTTGGCTGTTGTAACTCAACTGCATCACCAAGATTTACTCCGATAGGATTAACTTGAAGTCCTTGATTATTCATTTTTCTCAAAGTTCTGTTCAACTATAGATCGTACGGAGTAAGTGGTTCGCCTTGGCTCAGTGTACTTGGCATACACTAGAGTCAGAATCTGAGAAAGACAAAAAAAAAAGAAAGTAAAATTAGGAAATATTTGACTAACTTTCAATAATGTAGTTAAAAATAAATCTAAAAGACAAATTCCCCGACAGCGGCGCCAAAATTTGATACGCTCAAATTACACCTCCCTAAAGAAGTATAAGCGATCGTTATCAAGTAAAGAACCCAACTTGTAGGTTGGGGTCGATCCCACGAGGAAAATGGTTTAGACTTTACTTTAACCAACAATTATATTCAATTAGCCAAAGTACTTCCAGAAACAAGAAAT
>NW_006239786.1:18516-68906 GCF_000226075.1 Solanum tuberosum
GGGGGGAATTTGTGAAACAAATTGTAAGAGTTCAGTAAGTAATCAATAAACAAAAGTTAATTTCGGTTTTTATCAAGATGAAAGAACTAGGGTAACCGTGTTCACCACAGGCTCATAACGCAGTAACTGTAGTAACATCAATTCTTTCCTAGTGTATTACATGCAAAGTGATAAGTTAGGTATCTCTAAATCCTTGATCCGGCATCTAGAGAATTTCACCCCACACCTTGATCCGGCTACGTGTGTATAATTTACTAACCCTTACCTTTACCTCATATTAGACATCATAATCGATGTTTGGCTTAGTTATTACTTCGCACCAATCGACACTAGCCTATTAGATAGTATCACACTAAATCTATGTTGATAATTCTTTTCTTGTTGATTACCTCCTTGATCCAAAAAGTAGCAACAAAGCGAGTTCTAACGCGTGCACTCGTTAAAAAGACTTCTAAACGAAAGAACTATCAATGCATGCAAGACACTATTCAAGAATTGCTTAGTTACTATTCATACTTTGTTAATCGCTCATGGATCCCACAACCCTAGTTGTGAAGTTTAGTTACCCATAATCGCAAGAACACAATTCACACTATTAGATGAAGAAATCATGAACTTACGTAGAACGAATAATAAACCCAGAATTTCAACTTGAGTTGCAAAGCCAAAATCTTCAAACAAATGTAGAAAATCAATAATAGCTAGGGTTTCAACTTAATCTCCAAAATCACAAGGTAAAACTAGAATAATAATGTCTAACCCCCAAAAATGAGGTATACATGCCCTATTTATAGAAAACAACTCCTAAATAAAAAGGGAAACGAATTAAGGAAAGTTCTGTTCAGGTACGCGTCTTCAATCCACGAGACAGACTTACGGACCGTCGATGGATCTACGGTCCGTAAGTCCCTTCCGTCAGTCAGGACTTAGAAAATATTTCAGCTTCCAAAAATCAGCTTCTCTGAAGCAAACAACGGACTCCTCCATAGCTCCACACTTAGAATCTTCAAAAATCAGGTACTGGAACCCTCGCAGTATTACTCTACGAATCAACAGTACGGACCGTGAATGGACCTACGGTCTGTAGATCACCTCCGTGAATGCCTTTCTTCTGCATTTCTTTCAGTTGTCTCTACACTTCCGCACTTGAACGTCTTTCCAGCAAAACATGATATAAAACACATCAAAACCAATAGAAAAAGGCCTTAGACACACACAACTTGTAAGTGAAACGTATTAGAAATATCGTAAACTCACGGTATATCAGAACACCAAGAGAGGATCATGGAGGAAGTTCATAACTCTAGATACTCTATCAATCCTGGTTCCACAAAGATGTCTCGCAACTTGAGATAAGTCTAGTGGTGGAGTAGTATGAACAGGAGTATTGCATAGTTTGTTACTAAATGCCTGAATTGCCAACAAGTCAAGGTAGACCACCAGAGGCCCGGTGGTATGTCTCAGAACAAAGATCTTCCGAAATAGAAGTGGGAGATAATCAATATGGATTTCATTACTGGTTTATCGTAGTTGCAGGCAACATGATTCGATTTGGATTATTGTAGATCGGATGACTAAATCAGCCCATTTCTTACCGGTAATGACTACCTATTCAGCAAAAGATTATGTCAGATTATATATTCAAGAGATAGTCTGACTTCATGGAGTTTCAGTGTCCATCATTTGAGATAGAGGTGCGCAAGTCACCGCATAATTCTGGAAGTCTTTCCAGAAAGGTTTGGATTCGAAGCTGAACCTTAGTACTGCTTTCCATCCTCAGAATGATGGTCAAGGAATGAGTACAATTCAGACATTAGAGGATATGTTTAGGACGTGTGTGATCGATTTCAAGGGTAATGGGGATGATCACTTACCTCACATTGAGTTTTCTTACAACAACAGTTATCACTCTAGCATCCAAATGGCTCATTATGGGGATCTTAATGGGAGAAGGTGTAGATCTCCTATTGGATGGTTTGAGGTTGGTGAAGATGAGTATATAGGACCAGACTTGGTTCATCAAGTTATGAAGAAAGTGAAGCTCATTCAAGAAAGGTTGAAAACAATGCAAAGTCGTTAGAAATACTATACCGGTGTTAGGAGAAGAGACTTGGAGTTTGAGGTGGGTGATTGGGTTTTTTTGAAGGTTTCACCCACGAAGGGTATTATGAGATTTGGTAAGAGAGGGAAACTTAGCCCCAGTATATTGGTCGTTACAGAATATCCAAGAGGATTGACAATGTAGCTTATGAGTTGGAGCTACAACCAGAATTAATAGCAGTCCATCCGATATTCCACATTTCAATGTTAAAGAAGTGTATGGGTGATCCTACTGAGAATTTTGGTATTAAGGATAGTCTATCTTATGAGGAGATACCAATTGAGATACATGATCACAAGGTTAGCAAGTTGAGAACCAAGGAGGTTGCATCAGTCAAGACCGCCCATAAGTCATGGTACATCTTTCTTGCTCTCGGGTGAATGGAATATCGAGAACTATGGGCTTTTGATAATATTCACTCTTTCAAGTTATCAACATAGGTAACACGTACGCGACCTTGACATCGAACAAACCTTCTCCCCCATTGGGAGAGAGCGTCAACACACTCTTTAAGAAATGCTTCCTTTAACTCTATCAAGATCAACTCAACACTTTTTTTTTCTTTCACACCCGACACAAAAAATGAATCTCAATAATTATGAACCATGACATTACCCTCATTGGAGTCAACTAACCGAACACCTAGTCGGGTTAATCTATGAACATCATAAACCAATTTTTTTATCCTTGCTCACCGTGAGCAACACTACCCATTGATAATCGACTAAGAGCATCCGTCACAACATTCACCTTACACCTTCTTTGGGAAAGATTTAGATCCTTTTGTTTAAACACATATTGCAAACTCTTATGGTCGGTTAAAACATAAACATGTACACCATATAAGTAGTGCCTCAATATCTGTAAGGCAAAAACAATCGCCTCTAGTTCCAAATCATGTGTAGGATAGGTCTATTCATGAATCATAAATTGAATTGAAGCATAAGCAATAACCTTCCCATTATACTTAAGACCACACCCTAGTTCAATCCTTGAAGAATCACAATAAACAACAAACCTATCGGACCCTTCCAGTTAAGACAACAACGAAGAGGAGGTATGCTTATCTATCAATTCTTGTAAACTCATCTCACACACTTCACACCGTATGAACTTAAGTTTCTTTTAGGTCAATGTCGTCAATAGAGAGGCAATCGAAGAAAACTCTACCACGAACCTCCTATAATATTGGGCCTAACCCAAGAAACTTAAAATATCAGAAGAGGATATAGGTCTAGGAAAACTCTTAACGACATCCATCTTCTTAAGATCTACCTCAATACCATTACCTGAAACAATGTGACAAAAAATCCACGTATCTCAACTAAAACTCGCATTTACTAAACTTTGCGAATAATGGTTGGTCCTTGAAGACTTGCAACAAAATCCTCAAATCATTGGCATGCTCATCCTTACTTCTTGAGTAAATAAAGATGTCATTGATAAACACAAACACAAATATGTAAAGATATAGTCTAAACACCCTATCATCAAATCTATAAATGCAGCCGGAGCGTTTGTCAACAAAAATGACATTTCCAACAACTCATAATGACCATACCGAGTCTGAAAAGGCTTCTTTGGAATGTCATCTTCCTTCACTTGTAATAAGTGATAACCGGACCGGAGGTCAATCTTAGAGAAGTAGCTCGCTCCTTGGGTTGATCAAACAAATCATCTATCCTTGTAAGAGGATACTTATTTTGAATGGTAACCTTGTTCAATTGTTGGTAGTCAATGCACATGCGAAGTGAACCATCCTTCTTATCAACAAACAAAGCTGGAGCATCTTATGGAAAGATACTCGGTTGGATGAAACCCTTATCCAACAAATCATTCAAATGCTCTTTCAATTCTGTAAGTTCTAACAGAGCCATACGGTTAGGAGAAATACAAACAGGTTGTGTATTGCGGAGAATGTCAATACCAAAGTCTAATTCTTTTCCGGGAGGAACACTATATAAATCATAGGGAAACACTTCCAGAAAATCATTAACAACGGGGGCCGACTCAAGGACAGGTGTTTCATAATCCATATCCCTAACCCAATAAATATGGTATATGCAACCCTTAGAAATCATCGTTCTAGATTTAAGACAAGAAGCAAACTAACCCTAAGGCATAGAATTTCCTCCTTTCCATTCTAGTACAGGCTCATTTGGAAATGGAAATTTTAGCACTCAGGTGCTACAATCAATAGAAGTATAATAGGAATAGAGTCAATCCATACCAAGAATAACATCAAAATCTAACATATTAGGCTCTACAAAATCAACATGAGTGACTCTATGGAATAAGGAGATTGTATAATTTATATAGACTGTCTTAGCCACAATAGATTCACCAATAGTTGTAGAGACAAAAAAAAGGTCATTCAACACATCTAGAAGAAAATCAAACCTCATAGCCCCATATGGCATCACAAAAAATAAGGTAACACCGGGATCAAGCAAAGCATAAACATCATAATGAAAGACTTTCAACATACCGATAACAACATTGGGAGAACCCTGCCCGTGAACATGTTCGACAACATCAGTCCTACTTTGAGTAGGACTCTTTTCAAATACTATTTTAATTACTGAAGGTTTATTTTTAAATTATCCTTGATACATTGTGACATTCTGAGGGTGGAAAAAACCAAAGTTTCCTTTCTTAAACTTATTTCTTGGTCAATTACTTTGGATCAAAACGTTGTGTTCGTGATTGAGTGTTGATAATCAAGAAACTTGTTGTGTGATATTGTTATAAGTCTATTATATTATGCTTTCCATAATCTCTACTATTGGTTTTATTAAAATAATGAGCGGCTAATCATCACAACTAGGGTTGTGGGAGCTGTGAATAAAACATAACTACGGATCCAAATACGAGTAACATTTGATTGTTAATTCCATATGTTGTTTCTTCTTTGTAATGACTTCCTGCTAAAGAGTTCTCACATTACAAGTTGCTTGTATTTATCACTTGTTCAAGAGAAAAGTGATAGTTAGAAAAAGCTAGAATCAAACTCCATTAACTTGTTTCAATGATTAGAGCTCGAGAGAAAAAAAATCTTCTTAACAAGTATGCAAGGGTAAGATTCAAAGCACTCTAAAACTGAGAGGAAAAGAGTGAAACTCATAATATAGGGCTCAAACGCGTTAAGATGTATCTAACTTGCTAGGAACATATAATATTATAAATGAACAGTTTAAAAAAATATATATATTGTGGTTGGTAGCCATTTTAATTCTCAAATCATCATACACAAGTAAAAAATCTTCCCATATCTAAAATTAACAAGCTTATACAATTAATTTCTCCTAAAGAATATCTCTATATTGTCTATGTCTTACCCTTGATCCTTCCGTCGCTTCACGCAGTCCTCTCCGCCAGGGGCTTGTGGCTCCCCCGCTGACTGCCAGTTTTGATGCTTCTCCTCTTTGTATTTGATTATGGTAGTCTATCAATGCTTCTCCAATTTGATTTAGCAGCATCTCTGTGAGTATCCCTATGCATGTCGTTGAATGATCTTCTTGGTGCGAACTCTTAAAGCTGGTATTTGTGCTTTTTCCATGTTAATGATCTTTCTCCCCATACTAAGCAATTGTTCAAATGACCTGAATGTCTTCTTCTCAGAAGCGTTAATTGTTAAGTTAGCCAAGTAGTCTGCCAACTTGCTACCTTCTCTGTATATGTGTTGTATTGTTACCTCAATCTTTGTCATTTCTCGTTTTAGCTCATCAAAATAATCTGCTAACTCCCCATTGCACTTTCCATACATCCTTAATAATTTTCACCATTAACAAAGAATCTGATTTGACTAATAGCTTCTACATATTCTTAGCAACACAATATTTTATTGCCTCTAAAATAGCTCTTAACTCTGCTTCCACATTCGTCGTGATTCCTCTGTTCTCCGCTGCAGCATATATTAAATCCCCATGACTGTTCCTCAGACAAAATCCATATGCACTACTTCTAGGATTTCCTCGGCTTGCCCCATCCGTGTTGCATTTCATCATTCCTTCTTGAGGTGCTTCACATCTGACTATACAATGGTACAACCTTTGTTTGTAAGTGCTTGCTCTCCTAAGTATAGCCTTCCAATTATTCCTTGAAACTTTACTCCATACATAGTTCTTTTTCATCATGAATTGAATGTTTTGGAGCACTTGATATATCATGCCTTGTATAGAAGTATCTCCTCCATGTTTTCTTAAGTTCCTTCTTCTCCATAGGGTCCATACAATCAGTGATGGTATCACCTTGTATATTTCCTTCACTTTACATGGAGCCTGAGTATACCACCAACTCTTCATAACATGATGTAAATGTTTTCCTTCAACTGATGTACCTCCAAAATCAGCGAAAAGCTTTCATAGCTTAATAGCTATGGTAGCTGTTAGAAATAGATGTTCCATGGTCTCTTGATGATATTGTTCACAACACCAACATCTCGAAACCAAATCTTTCCTCGTTCTTTGCAAATTATCATCTATGGAAACTCTCCTTTTGCATATTCTCCACAGAAAGAAATTAATTTTGAAAGGAATCTGTTTGTTCCAAATGAATTTGAGAATCTCCTTTTCTCCTTTTCTGTGTCTCAATAGCACCCAAGCCGAGTTAACAGTAAAACTCCCACTTGTATTTCCCATCCACTATGCCTTATCTCTTCCCGTTTCTAGTAAAATAGGGCTGATATTCTCAATGATGTATTGTACCATCTCGTCTATACATACTAATTTAGTTTCACCTCATCCCAACCGTCTTCTTTTATGAACTCCTTCACTTCAATCTCTTCGTCACTATGATTCAAATGAACAATTATTTGTATAGAATTAGAGAGTGAAATAAATTTCATATGGAAGACAATCCTAGTCTTGTTAAATCAATTATTAAAATATTGGAACTATTTTTTGCTATTTTTGACTGTTAATCTCAACAAAAATTGGTTACTTAAACTCAAATAACCTAATATTTACTTTTCTTAATTTACACTTTTCGGAAATATTCACCACAACTGAATATAAACTTCAATAAGTTTAGTTTTGCCATACATTCCCTGAATTTCATTTGAGGTGTAAGTTTGGACGTATCAAATTTTGGCGATGTTGCCATAGAATTTCGGTTCAGAAATACACTACTAGCTATAACTTCAGTTGTAATCGTATTTCCTATTCCTACTTTTTTTTTCTTGTTTGTGTCATTTTCATGGGAGTTCACTAGTGCCTTCCAAACACCAGAAGTAAGGGAGCCCCATTGATTTGCATTCCCGAGCTATGTAAAACAATAAGGAAGATGGTGATGCACGGGAACTCAAAGCCCAGAGGCAGAGACTGGAACAAGATGCTGAGGCCAATTCTGGACGTGCTCAACATAATGTTAATGATCCGAACAGGGTGATTAAAGAGAATGAAGGGGTAGAAAAGATATCCCATTCTAAACACCAACCACCAACTCCAAGTGGTAGAGTCCGACAACCGGCACCTATGGCATTTGAAAAATATGACTTGGAGCTAGTTACAGTTGGAGCTACTTGAGCTATAGTAGAATTAGTGCTACCTCCACGAGTGAAGTTCACCATTACTAGCACTATGATCCAACTGCTGAACATGAAGGGGATTTTAAGATGAACTGCTGGTGAGGATGCAAATCATCACTTGATGAATTTGGGGTAATTTGCAAGTCACCTGAGATTCCTGGAGTAATTTAAAATGCTATAAGGTTGATGTATTTTCCTTTGTCTCTATGTTTGGAAGCAACAAACTGGCTGAATGAGTTACCACACAACTCAATCAGAACTTGGGCAAAGCTGAGGGAAGTTTTCATGGAGAGGTTCTTCCTAGAAGAAAAAGAGCTCTAGATGAAGGATGCAATAGGTTCTAATAAGCCGCTACAAGGTGAAGTAATGCATGACACATAATGGAGACTTAGCCAAAAGCTATAGAAATGCCCAAATCATGGCCTCACATACAGTAAATCGATATAGGTATTTTACATATAGCTAAATTTTGTAACTAAACAAGTTATGGATGAAGTATGTGGTTGATCATTCATGAGAAAACCATTTCCAGAGATTATGGTTGTCATGGATGAAGTGTCAAAGAACAACAGAGCTTGGCACACAACAAATGCATAAGTGGGAGAGCTTGGGTTCACTTATGAACTCTCAACTGAACAAAGAAAGATAGAAGAAGAATGGGACCAGGATATGGCCCACATTAAAACTCAAATGGAAATCCTCATGAAACATCTCATTTCGGGTCCAGAAAATATGAAGTTAGTTGGTGCAGCAAACAGGTATAAAGAGCAAGATGCTGATTTTTATGAGGATGCCAAGTATTTCAACAACCAGAGGGTTTCTTAAATTATAACTCGGGAAACCAAGGCTACAATTCTAGAATTCAAGGTAGGAACTATCAGAGAGATGGTCAGTATGATAGACCGGGGAACCGAGAACAAGGCATCTGGCAAAACAAAGAGGGTTAAAAAAGAGAATAGTGGTGTTTATATACCTCCAGGTAACAAAGATCGAACCGGTAGTAGTTCCAGTGTGTCAAGGATGCAAGACATGTTAGTAAAGGTTCTACAGAGATTTGAGTCTACAGATGTGGGATTCAAAGAGTTGAGAAAAGATTTCTCCAGCATGAGTTAACTTGTAGACTCACATTCAACATCTATTAAGCAGTTAGAACAGAAAATAGGGCAGCTCTCAACCTCACTTAATTAAAGAAAGAATGTAACGCTGCCAAAGGATATCATTCAAAACCCAAAGAAATATGGGCACTGCATAGTGATCACTACATGAAGTGGTAAATTATTTCGAGAACTTACACTTGCAAGTATTGAGCAGGAAGAGAGCATAGAAAGAGATGATGAAGAAGAGGTAAATGTAAATATTGTGGATGGCTCAGAGGTATCTAGAAGAGTAGAGAAATCCCCTGAAGAGAAAGAATCTACCATGGAGGTGATCTTACCTTTACAACATATTCCCATACCTCATCGTCCATTCCATCAAAGGCAAAAGAAGAAAGCTGAGGATGGAAAGTTCTTGAAATTCATCTCCATACTTCGATAACTCTAAGTGAACTTTACATTAGTATAACGTTTGGAACAAATGCTAGGTTATGCTAAATTCATGAAGGACTTAGTAACAAAGAAGAGAGCCGCAAGTTTTGAACCAACATATAATGTTCACCATTGTGGTGCTATTGCTACAAGTTCTTTGGTGTAGTAAAAGAGAAGGTACGTTCAATATACCATCGACCTGTGGTGCATTCAAGTTCACTAAAGCTCTATGTGATCTGGAGGCAAGTATAAATCTGATACCATAAGTAATATACAAACAGCTGGGTTGGGGATCCAAAGCCCACTACTCTTAGATTGATGATGGTAGACAGATAAATGAAAAGGACAATATGTATTTAATGTAATGTGCTCGTTAAGATGGAAAGTTTCATCTTCCTAGCTTATTTTGTGATTCTGGCCTGCGAAGTGAATTTTGAATTTCTAATAATTTTGGGAATGCCATATTTTTCCACTGGTAGAGCGCTAGTTGATGTGGAAAGTGGCGAGCTAAAATTTCAGCTCAATAATGAAGAGGTCCAATTCAAAGTGTGCAAGTCGATGAAGCAACCACAATATATGAGTTTGGTGTCTGCATTGATATAGTTAAAGAAGGGGTCACTGAAACATCCATAGAAGTGAGACTTTTTGTAGAGACACTAGCTGCAGTAATAATGAACTTTGATGAGGTCTTTCGAGTCAATTATGTGGAGTCTCTAAACTCAATGCAAGGTATGGCATCACATTCATATTATCATAAAAAGTTAGACTTGGATTTGAAGAACAAACCAAACCCTCCAGCAAAATCATCCATTGAGGAACCAAATGTGCTTTAATTGAAACAACTACCTGGTCATCTGAGGTAAGTTTTGCTAGGTGAGAATAACACTTTTTCCAATTATTATGGTTGTAGATCTTGTTGTTGAGCAAGTGAAAAGAATTCATGAAAGTGATGAAGAGGTTCAAGAAAGCAATCAGTTGGACAATTGTTGACATTATAGGGATAACTTTGGGTATTTGCACTCACAAAATTCATCTGGAGGAAGATTTCAGCCCATGTTTAGAGCACCAGAGGAGACTGAACCCACCAATGCAAGAGGTGGTGAAGAAGTAAATCATTAAATGGCTAGATGCAGGGGTGGTGTACCCCATTTTTGATAGCCATTGGGTGAGCCTAGTGTAATGTGAGCCCAAGAAGCGTGGAATGACTATAGTGTCCAATGCGAAGACTTAGTTGATTCCACAATGCCAAGGTATAGGTTGGTGAGTATGCATGGACTATAGGAAATTAAACAAATGGACCTTCAAAGACCATTTCCCAATGCCTTTCATGGACCATATGTTAGGTTATATGGAAAAGGGTTGTATTGCTTCTTGAATGGGTAATCTAGGTATAATCAGATATCAATTTCACAATAAGAATAGATAAAACCACTTTTACATGTCTTTATGGCACTTTTGTGTTAAAGTACAAACCATTTGGATTATATAATGCATTGGCCACTTTTCAACGTTGTATGATGTCCATCTTTTCGGACATGGTTGAAGATACTTTGGAGGTATTCATGAATGACTTCTCTGTGGTAGGTGACACTTTTGATGATTGTTTGTTGAATCTTAGCTGGGCACTACAGAGATAGGAAGAGGCTAACCTAGTGCTATTTTGAAAAAAATGACATTTCATGGTCAAAGAAGGCATAGTTCTAGGCCATAAAGTATCCGATAAAGGTTTGGAGGTTGATAGAGTGAAGATTAAAGTGATTGAAAAGGTGCCTCCACCCATTTCTATGTAGGGCATTCGAGATTCTTGGGTCATGCAAGGTTCTATCAGAGATTCATCGAAAACTTCTCTAAAATTGCACATCTTTTGTGGAAGTTGTTAGAAAAGGAGATGAAGTTCCCTTTTGATAAAGCATGCACCAAAGCCTTTGAATGTCTGAAGGACAAATTAATTTCAGCCCCAGTGATTTTAGGTCTAAATTGGTCAGAACCATTTGAATTGATGTGTGATACAAGTGGTGTTTCTCTAAGGGTTGTGCTAGGGCATAAGCACAATAAGATCTTTCACCTGATATACTATGCAAGCAAGGCATTGAATGGAGCACAAAAGAACTACACCGTCACTGAGCAAGAATCGTTTGCAGTGGGTGTATGCCTTTGTGAAATTCAAAGCATACCTGTTAGGAACAAAAGTGATAGCTCACACTAATTATGCAATATTGCGGTGTCTAATGGAAAAAAAAGACACAAACACAATATTGATAAGATGGGTGTTGTTGTTGCAAGAGTTTGACTTTGAGGTCAATCACAGAAGAGGTTGTGACAATTAAGTGGAAGATCACTTGTCCAAACTAGAAGCGGAAAAAAAAGGGAAACTAAATTTGACATTGATGACTTATTTTTTGATGAGAAGGTATTAGCCGCTACTCTTGATATCATTTCTTGGTTTGCTGAGTTTGCCAATTTTCTTGTTAGTGATTTGATTCCTGGAGGCTTGACTTTTAATCAAAGGAAGAAGTTCTTGCATTATGTGGGTAAGTACTTTTGGGATCATCCTTACTTGTACATGGTTATTGAGTATAATATAATAAGGCAATTTGTGCCTGAGGCTAAACTGTTGAGTATTTTGGAAGCATGCATTTCATCTCTAGTTGGTGGACATCATGGGTATGCTCGAATTGCCCATAAGGAGTTCCAAGGCGGATACTATTGGCCCAAAATTCATCAAGATGCATTTGACCGGGTTACAGGTTGTGATATGTGTCAAAGGAAAGGGGCTATTTCTCGTTGTCATGAGCTACCTATGACTCCTATCATGGAGGTCAAATTATTCTATGTCTGGGGGATTTACTTCATCGGACCATTTGTGAGTTCGTTTGGGCTAAAATATATACTGGTAGTAGTTGATTATGTCTCCAAATGGGTAGACTTTGTGGCATTGGCAGAGAATGATGGCAAGAGTGTTGCAGGATTCTTAAAGAACAATATTTTTTCAAGGTCTGGCACACCTAGGGCAATTAATAGTGATGGAGGCTCAAATTGCTACAATAAACTGTTTCGCACTCTCTTGGCTAAATATGGGTTAACCAACATAAAATGGTGACACCTTATCATCCATAAACGAGTGGAAAAGTGGAAGTCTCCAATAGGGAGATAAAGTCAATATTGGCAAATAATGTGAATGCCAACAGAACGGACTAGGCAAGGAAATTAGATGATGCATTATAGGCATATCGAACAACTTTAAAAACAAGTATTGGTATGTCACCATATCAATTACTGTTTGGAAAAGAACTATGGGCACTAAAGAAGCTAAACTTAAGTTGGAGTGAGGTAGAATATATGTTAATTGAGCAGATAAACAAAATGGATGTGTTTTAACTGAGAGCTTATGAGAGATCTGCATTGTATAAGGAGACAATGAAGTTGTGTCACGGCAAACTTATGTAGAAGAGGACTTTTAGTCATTGAGACATGGTGCTATTGTTTAACTCAAGGCTACACCTATTTTCGGGAAAGGTGAGGTCCAAATTGTTAGGAACATTTAAATGGACTCAAGTGTTTCAATAGAGAGCAATTGAACTTGAAAATGAAAAGGGTGAGAAGTTCTTGGAGATGGACTGCGAGTCAAGGCATATATGGGGTCCTAGAAGAAGTGAAAATAGTTGATAAATGCAAAGTTGATGAAGTCTGAGTAATCAAGTAACCTACGTCACACGGTGACGTTAAATTGTGCACTACTTGAGAGGCAATCCAAGATGTAATCGTAATAAGTAGTTTTAATTCTTGCAAAAAAAATTATTTTTATAGAATCACGGTGTGTGCATGTGTGCCAGATAATTTTAGGCATGAAGTTCTTTTTAAGAGCACGTGAACGAGCCGTTTAACAATATACGACCCATGAAGATGCAAGTCACCTACAATAAGTTCACAAACAAAGGATAAGTGATGTTCACGAAAGGGTTTACATCTCATCTGACCTTAGAGAGACCTTTTAGCCTCTTGTGAACATGCATGTAAGTTTTTTTTTATCAATTCAATACTAAGAGCACATATACAGGCTGCGGTACTTTTCATGAGCCATTTCACGGCCCGTCTAAGTTAGGTCGGCAATAATGACCTAACCTGACCCAACTCGACCCAAAACCCAAATCTTTAATTTAAAGCACCCAAATCTTGAAAGGACCAATTCTTTTCCCCAATACTTGAAATCCTAATGTGCCTTTTGCATCATAAAAGTTTGCTAACACCTATATCAATGATCAAAGAGAATTTCAATCCCGAAAATCTATATTGCATGAAATTCCTAAAGTCAAACATTCCTACTTCCCTCTTTGTGTTAAATTTGATGTCAATTTGAAGTAAATTCTTAATATTTACTTGGTATAAGTTTGATCTTATTGAAATCAAATATAGGTACTACTATTATTGATCATCTCATAGTATTCTTGATTTATTTTGATAAAGTGGGTTTGTATGTTGATGGAATGGTGTTAAATTAGTATATTGCATACTGGATGTTGATTGTATGTGTATATAATGATGGATTTGTTGAAATTAGATGAATTCATGTACTAGGAAGGCTAATAGGGTCATTTTTTTCGTGTATTTGGTTGACTAAGTTTAACAATATGGGTTGTTAAGAACTTCAAGCCAAAACCTAACCTATGTGTAAGTACACGACAAGTTTCACGGATCGTGTAAGTGTGCACGGGCCTTGAAACCTTTTTTGAACCACACTTAGAAGTTGAGTCGACACTACACAACTTCACGAGGGCCTAGACGGGCTGCGGTACTTACCACGGACGCTATAGGTCCCCATATGAAAAAATTTATTTAAAAGGCCAAAAAGAATATTTTTTTTCATTCTTTGTTCATTGCATGGCGCTTCCCAATGAACGATGAAGTGAAATAATTCTTAAGGGAAGGCGTCACTCTATATAAATACACAGGGGAAGTCTGAGTGCCCGTTAGTGTACTCATTTGGTGTACTTCAATTTCTAACTCATTGTTTCTACAGTACAATGGCTAAACCAAGGTATAAGACGACACAGTTGCAAATCTCACCCCCTTTCTCAAAAACAAAGTTCTAGTGAGGAGGGACGTAGTAGCTCTAGGGTCCAGGTTAACACCGAAATTGAGCCACATTCTCTCATGCAAATAGATATCAGATATCTAGGGCAAGTAATCATAACAACACACCTTCCCAGTATGAAGTGGAAGAAGGTGGTTCAGAGAGCGAGCAAAACTTTACTAATAATTCTTAGACGTCTGCTAATGACCCACCAACAATTGCGTTTGAAAAAGAAGAGAGAGACAGACAGGAGGATAGTGACTCTAGGGACACCGATGACTCTATAGTGTAGTTTGTTTGACAGAAGGAAGCTTACCCGGTAATGCAAAAACATCTCATTGATGTCTTTTGAAGGACATGGGCAACTCCAAGATCAAGGGAGATATTTGATAACGGAATACTTTCTATGTCCAGTGGCATTGGTGGGAGATCGATTGTCTTAGAAAGTATAGTTGCGGAGCCTGACTTGAAGGATTTTCCATATATTTACACTTTGTTCATACAACATCAGTTTTAATGGATGAGTAAACATCCAGGAGAGTTTGCGCGACACTTGACCAAAGAATTCTACTCCTCATATGGTGCCTTATTAATGAATTTGGAGACCACAGAATCATCCAAAAAGGGAAAGAAAGCAGCAGCATCGAAGTTAGGGCCCCTATCAAAGAAATTGTTTAGGGTGAGAAGGTTGATATTTTGGAGACCACAATCAACAGGTTTCTATATGGTCTGGAGTACACAGCACCTACTATTGTAGGTCTATATTAGGGTCGCCACTATTCGGTGACCAATGAGGCTGAGAAAGTGGATCCAGTCTTATGGGATAGTATCATGAAATATATTGCCGGGGTAATTGCGACTGATGGTGCGGCATAAGAATGGGTAGCCAACCCATTGGTGCACATCACAAAGTCTTCCTTAACATTTCCAGCGAAAGTTTGGTGGGCAGTGGTCCGTGCACTGTTGCGGCAAACGGGCAATGATAACAACCTATTGCCTTCAAAAGATTCCCTAGTAGCTTGCATGATAGCTCGTTATGCATTGAATTTTGGGCGTATTATTGCTACTAAGATGAGAGATCGCGCCCTCAAAAAAAGAGCTAGTTTGTCATTTCCTTGTATGTTAAGGAAACTGTTGAGGCCAAAAAGGTCACTGCGGTGACTAAGATAAAAGATGTGGAGAACCCATTATATGGTTTGAGAGCAGGATCTGAAGCACCTTTGGCAGCGTATCAACATGTTCTAGTAGAGCCTAAATAAGCCAAGGAAGCCAGTGAGTAGGCAGAGGGAACATTCTAGGAAACTAGAGGAGTGTTTCCTCCACCAACTTCATCTTTAACAACTATAGGTACATTTTTTCTTCGCTCACCATATTATTTTGGAGACTGGTAGCTTAGAAGAGGAAGACTAGGTCCATACTAGAGTAGATAGTTGAAAAAGTACCATAGGTTGTCCAGAGTGTGGAGCAGCGTTTGCAAAGTGAACTTTTACAGAAAGTGTGTTCTAAAGAACTGAATGGATGACATAGAATATCGTGTAAATAGCCGGATAAATTATTTCGGTTCTATAGAGGGTGCAATTTTGCAAGCACAAATAGCTGCAATGAATGTTGAGATTGCAAAACTGGCAAATAAGGCATATGCTTTGCCTCCACCACTTTTATCTGATTCACTGATGACTCTATTCAGCTTACAACCAGTAACTCAGCCACATTGGGATATTTAGGGGGACCTTGACATGCCTGATACAAGCAAGGGCAAGGAGAAGAAAAAGACCTCTTGACATTGAAGTACCTGATAAAACTTATAGGGAAGATCATAGGAGACTAAAGAAGTCTAGGAGGGCATTTGAGAAGGCTGCTAGAGAGAAAGAAGCCTTGGAGCAGTAGTAGAAAGATGGGATGAGGTCTAAAGCTTTAGCTAGTAGGCCTCATTCCCCTATGGATATTAGTCGTCCTTACATAGTCCCTGCACCTGACAAAGCACCTGTTGATGAGAGTGCCGAACCCACTTTGACTATAGACGTCTAGAGTATCGCAGGTATGACCCCTCCTCACAACCCTTGTATTTTTTACTTTGAGGACAATTTATTTTATTAGGTAGGGGTTGTTAAGCAACCTACCTTATTAATCATTTGTGTATGGGTGTTGGCTCTTGTGTTAGGCATTTTTCTTTTGTGAAAAAATATTTTGGTATTTTGTATGTGTTAAAGTTTTTGGTGTGATTTGAGAGCAGCAACTGACGTTTTGTGTTTGGGTGAAATGATAAGAAAGACATCATTGATCTGAAAAAATTGAATGTTAGGCTCTTTGTGAGACATCTCATATACTTGCATGTTGATCATTGCTACTTAGAACATCAAATTGGTTGACTAAATACTAAAAGTTTAAGCATGTGCCATGTGAGTGAGAGTTTTCTATGATGCATAACTCTGTAGGTAGAAGCTTGAACTTGCCCAAGTAGTCTTGCTAAGATCATCGAATAACTCGATTGGAAAGGATTATAGGCCATTTTTGTATTAAGTCCACTTTAACCAAAAACAACTACCAAATGAAATCATGAACCCTTGAACCCTATTTGAGTCTTAGGCTGAAATACTGAGTATTTTGGAATCATGCCATTCATCTCTAGTAGGTGGACATCATGGGGGTGCTCACATTGCCCATAAGGAGTTCCAAAGCGAATAAGCGGATACTATTTGCCCAGAATTCATCAAGATGCATTTGAGTTGGTTAAAGGTTGTGATATATGTCAAAGTCAAGTGGCTATTTCTCGTCATCATGAGCTACCTATGACCACTATCATGGAGGTCGAATTATTTGATATTTCTGGGATTTACTTCATGGGACCATTTGTGAGTTCGTTTGGGCAGAAATATATATTGGTGGCCGTTGATTATGTCTCCAAATGGGTAGAAGTTGTGGCCTTGGCAGAGAATGATGGGAAGAGTGTTGCACGACTCTTAAAGAAGAATATATACTCTAGGTTTGGCACACCTAGGGAGATTATTAGTGATGGAGGCTCACATTTCTACAATAAGTGTTTCACACTCTCTTGTCTAAATATGGGTGAAACAACATAAAGTGGTGACGCCCTATCATCCATAAATGAGTGGAAAAGTGGAAGTCTCCAATAGCGAGATAAAGTCAATATTGGCAAAGAATTTGAATGCCAAAAGAACGGACTGGGCAAGGAAATTATGTAATGCATTATGGGCTTATCAAACACTTTTCAAAACACCTATTGGTATGCCACCATATCAGTTAGTGTTTCGACAGGCATGTCCTTTGCATGTGCAGTTAGAACATAAATCCCTGTGGGCACTAAAGAAGCTAAACTTAAGTTGGAGTGAGGTAGAATATATGTGACTTGAGAAAATAAACAAAATGGATGAGTTTCAACTGAGAGCTTTTGAGAGATCTGCATTGTATAAGGAGACAATGAAGTTGTATCCTGACAAACATATTTAAAAGAGGACTTTTTAGTCATTGAAACTTGGTTCTATTGTTTACTTCAAGGCTACACCTATTTTCAAGAAAGGTGAGGTGCAAATTGTCAGGAACATTATATTCATAGTGACTCAAGTGTTTCAATCAAGAGAAATGGAACTTGAAAATGATAAGGATGAGAAGTTATTGGAAAATGGAAAGTGAGTGAAGACATATATAGGGTCCCAGAAGAAGTCAAAATAGTTGAGAAATGCAAAGTTTATGAAGTCTGAGTAATCAAGTAACCTACGTCACGCCACCACGTTTAATTGTGTTCTACTTGGGAGTCAACCCAAGATGTAATTGTAATAAGTAGTTTTAATTCCTGCAAATTTTATTATTTTTATAGAATCACAGTGTGTGCATGCGTGCCAGATAATTTTAGGCATGAAATGCTATTCACGAGCATGTCAACGGGCTGTTTAACACTATACAGCCCATGAAGATGCAAGTCACCTACAATAAGCTCACAAAAAAAGGATTAGTGATGCTAACGAAAGGGTTTACAGCCCGTCTAACCTTAGAGAGGTCGTTTAGCCTCTTGTGAACATGCATGTAAGTTTTTTTTATCAATTCAATACCACGAGCGCCTACACAGACAGTGATGATCTTCATGACCCATTTCGCGGCCCGTCTAAGTTAGGTGGGCAGTAAATAACCTAACCTGACCCAACTCGACCCCAAACCCAAATCTTTAATTTAAAGCACCCAAATAGCCAAAGGACCGATTTTTCCCATATACTAGAATTGCTAACATGAGTTTTGCATGATAAGAGTTTCCTAACACCTATATCAAAGATAAAAGAGAATTTCAAGCCATAAAATCTATATTGCGGGAAATTCCTAAAGTCAAGCATTCCCGCTTTCCTCTTTGTATTAAATTTGATATCGATTTGAAGTAAATTCTTAATCTTTACTAGGTATAAGTTTGATCTTGTTGAAACCAAATATAGGAACTACTATTTATTGATGATGTCATAGTATTGTCGAGTTATTTTGGTAATGTGGGTTTGTATGTTGATATAATAGTGTTTAATTAGTAGATTGCATATTGCATGTTTATTGTATGTGTATATATTGATGGTTGTGTTGAAATTAGATGAATTCATGTATAGGAAGGTTGTTATCGTCATTTTTTTGTGTATTTGGTTGACTAAGTTGAACAATATGGGTTGTTAAGAACTTTAAGCCAAAACCTAACCTAAATGTAAGTACACGACAGGTTTCACGGATCGTGTAAGTGTGCATGGGCCGCGAAACCCTTTCTGAACAACACTTAGGAGTTGGGTCGACACCAGAAAACTTCATGAGGGGCTAGACGGGCTGTGGTACTTACCACGGACCCTATAGGGTCCCATATAAAAAAATATTTAAATTGCCAAAAAGATTTTCTATTTTTTCTTTTCATTCTTCATTCATTGCATGGCCCTTCCCAATGACTAAATAAGTGAAAAAAATCTTAAGGGAAGACGTCACTTCGTATAAATACACAGGGGAAGTCTTAGTGCTCGTTAGTTTAGTCATTTGGTGTACTTCGATTTCTAACTCGTTATTTCTCAGGTACAATGGCTAATGTGTAAGATGACACAGTTGCATATCTCACCCCCATGCTTCTCCAAAACAAAGTTCTAGATAGGACACACATAGTATACTTGGGGTCCAAGTTAGCACCGAAATTAAGCTACATTCCATCGTGCGAGAGATCATAACAATACACCTTTCCAGTATAAAGAGGAAGTAGGTGGTTCGGAGAGCGAGTAGGGGTTTAATGATAAGTCTTGGGCATCTACTAATGACCCACTAGCAGTTTTAGTTGATAAAGAAAATAGAGAGTGTTAGGAAGGATAGTGATGCTAGGGATACCAGTGACTAGATAGTGTAGTTTGTTTGACGGAGGGGAGCTTACCTAGTAATGAAACAACACATCATTGATGTGTTTCAAAGGACGTGGGCTACTCCAAGATAAAGGGAGATATTTGATAACGGAATAATTTTTGTGTCAATTGGCATTAGTGGGAGATTGATTGTCCCAAAAATTAGAGTTGAGGAGCCTGACTTGCATGGTTTTCCATATGATTACACAATCTTCAAACGACATCAGTTTTAGTGGATGACTAAAAATCCAGGAGAGTTTGCACAACACTTGACCAAACAATTCTAGTCCTCATATGCTTCCTTATTAATGAATTTGGAGACCACAGAATCATCCAAAAAGGGAAAGAAAGCAGCACCATCGAAGTTAGGACCACTATTAGAAGAGGTGTTCTGGGTGAGAAGGCTGATATTTTGGAGACCACAATCAACAGGTTTCTACATGGTCTGGAGTACACTGCACCTACTATTCTAGGTCTATATGAGGGTTGCCACCATTCGATGACCAGTGAAGCTGAGATGGTGGATCCAGTCTTATGGGAGAGTGTCATGAAGTGTACTGCAGGGCTAATTGTAACTAACGGTGAGGCATAAGCATTGGTAGCCAACCCACAGGTCAACATTACAAAGGGTTCGTTAACATTTCCAGCAAAAGTCTGGTGGGTAGTGGTCTGTGCACAATTGCGGCCAACGGGCAATGACAACAACTTATTGCCTTCAAAAGCTTCCTTAGTAGCTTGCATCATAGTTGGGTATTCATTGAATGTTGGGCAGATTATCGCTACTAAGATAAGAGATCGTGCCCTGAAAGAAAGAGCTAGTCTACTATTTTCTTGTTTGTTAAGGAACCTGTTGAGATCTAAAAGGTCACTGCGGTGACTAAGATAAAAGATGTAACGATCCCATTATATGGTTCGAGAGAAGGATCTGAAGCACCTTTGGCAGTGTTTCCACATGTTGTGGTAGAACCTAAATGAGGTAAGGGATTTAGTGAGCAAGTAAGGGAACATCTCAAGAAACTAGAGGAGTGCAACCTGCACCAGAACCATCTTCAGCAACTACATGTACATTTGTTTGTTCGCCCACCAAATTCTTTTAGATACTGGTAGCTGAGAAGAGGCAAACTAGGTCCATCCTAGAAAAGGTAGTTGAAAAACTACCATAGGTTGTCCAGAGTGTGTAGCCACGTTTACAAAATGAACTCTTACAAAAAGTGCTTGTGTTGAAGAACTGAACGGACAACATAGAATCTCATGTAAATAGCCGGATAAATGCTTTGGGTTCTATAGATGGTGCAATTTTTCAAGCACAAATAGCTGCAATGAATGTTACGACTACAAAACTGGCAGATAAGCCAGTAGCTTTGCCTCCACCACTTGTATCTGATTCACTGAGGAATTTGTTCAACATGCTGCCAGTCACTCAGCCAATTGAGGATATTATGGGGACCCCTTGACATGCCTGAGAGAAGCAAGGGTAAGGAGAAGAAGAAGAACTCTCACATCGAAGTACCTCATAAAACTTATAGGGAAGAGCGTCAGAGATTAAAAAAGTCTAGGAGGGTGTCTGAGAAGGTTGATAGAGAGAAAGAAGCACTGGACTAGCAATAGTGTGATGGGATGAGGTCTAAAGCCTCAGCTAGTCGGCTTCCTTTCCCTGTGGATATGAGTCGTCCTGATATAGTCCCTACACCAGAGCAAGCACTTGTTGATGAGAGTGCTAAACTCACTTTGACTGCCGAGGCTTAGAGTGTCGCAGGTATGTCCCCTCCTCAGAACCCTTGTATTTTGTACTTTGAGGGCAAAGTCTATTTTATTAGGGAGGGGGTGGTTGAGTAACCTACCTTATTAGTCATTTGTGTATGGATGTTGGCTCTTGTGTTGGGCATTTTTCTTTTGTGAAAAAATATTATAGTATTTTGTGTGACTGAAAGTTTGTAGGTTAGTTCGATAGAAGCAACTGAAGTTTTGTGTTTGAGTGAAATGATAAGAAAGACATCCTTGATCTAAAAATTGATTATTAGGCTCTTAGTGCGACATCTCATATACTTGTGTGTTGATCATTGCTACTTAGAAAATCAAATTGGTTGACTAAATACTGAAAATTTAAGCATGTACCATGTGAGTGTAAGTTTTGTATGAACCTTCACACTGTAGGTAGAAGCTAGATCTTGCCCAAGTAGTCTTATTAAGGTCATTGAATAACATGATACGAAAGGATTATAGGCCATTTTTGTATTAAGTCCACTGTAACTAAGAAAAATTACCAAATGAAATAATTAACCCTTGAACCCTATATGAGTCTTAAAGTTGATTTTTTTTCACCCTATTGATATTGTATCCTTGGTTCGCCGAAGGCACGATGCCACAACCCAGACCAAAGGCGTAAGTTAAGGCTGGTCATGACCTGAATGAAAAATAAATAGCTTAGACGTATCATATCCTTGGTTATTCTAAAGGAATGAAACCACAATGCATGTTTTGGATGGGTCTAGTTTGAACGATTCAAGTAAATAGTAGTTATAAAAAAGAAAAAAAATAAGAAAAAGGAAATAAGGAAAGAGAAAGAGAAATGAAGAAATGAAGAAATGAAGAAAAGAAATTATGTGGGTGCCGAGATGTGCTAAATGAAAGGAAGTTTGAACCACTTGAATAAGAGTTTTGTGCTAATAAGAACTTTGGAGAACCGTGGTAATCTAGTCACTCATAGACAAAATGTTCCACTCCCTAGCCCGAGCCAACGCTACTAGACAATAAAAGTCCTATAGTGATCCTATTCCAGTTGTTTGATGGTTGAAGCATAGAAAACAAGGGCAAGCCTATGGTTTGTATACTTGCACTGTTAGATGTTATTTTACAGAGTGCGAGTACTCATCAGTCCCAAATATCATGTGTGAGGGACTTTTTTGTTGTGAGGGCACTGTATTAGCATTTGATAGTTTCCTATGTTAGCTAATAGTTGGTACTAGTATAGGCAGTATCAATTGTATGTAATAGGATGTCATCCATTGATCCTTGTATGTTAGACATATGATTTTGGACGAAATTTTGTGGAAGTAGTTGCTATATATTTGTGATATGTTCTCATGTATTTGAGCATCGAGTGTTGTTCATTTTTATTGCTTGAGGACAATAAATGGTTCTAATTTTAGGGCATGATGTGTCGTGAACTCATAACACATTTGACGCAAAAATTAAGGATTAGTGCAACAAATCAAGCTTGTTTATGTGGATATGATGGTTTCTGTTAATGTTGTATAGGTGAAACGCTTGGATGCAAATCATTGGAAGAAAGTTTGAAAATTAAGTAAAAGAAGCTATACGAAAGGCTACATGGGTTGTGGTCCAGTAGACGAGTCTTCTTATGGCTCGTGGAAGAGAGGCATTGAACAAAGTAGCTACCTAAGTGACGCCTAAAGTCTATGGAGCACTAGATAGGCCGTGGTGTTTAAGACAAGCAGTCTAGTAGCTCATGAAGACAAGTAGTGAAGGGATACACCATAATGTCTAATTGTGAGACTACATAGGGGTTGACGAGCCGTCACCCTGCCCGTGAAGATGTTCAACA
The DNA here is from genome assembly GCF_000226075.1 of Solanum tuberosum. Classification (NCBI taxonomy): domain Eukaryota; kingdom Viridiplantae; phylum Streptophyta; class Magnoliopsida; order Solanales; family Solanaceae; genus Solanum; species Solanum tuberosum. The sequence continues at coordinate 41,667 of NW_006239786.1, forward strand.
ACATTAGTCCTAGTTTGAGTAGAACTCTTTTCAAAGACTATTTTAATTATTTAGGTTATATTTTTAAATTATCATTGATACATTGAGACATTCTGAGCATTGAGAAAAACATTGTTTCCTTTTTTAACACATTTCTTGGTCGATTACTTTGGATCAAAACTTCGTGTTCGTGATTGAGTGTTGATAATTAGGAAACTTGTCATTTGGTATTATTGTTAGTCTATTATATTATGCTTTCGATAGTCTCTACTGTTGGTTTTCTTGAAATAATGAGCGCCTAACCACCACAACTAGGGTTGTAGGAACCATGACTAAAACATAACTACGGATTCAAATACAAGTAACTTGTGATTGTTAATTGCATATGTTGTTTCTAATTTTCTAATGACTGCCTTCTAATAAGTGCACACATTAAAACTTGCTTCAAAACACTCTATGACCAATAGGAGAAGAGTGAGACTCATCTAATAGGGCTGAAACGTGTTTAGATGTATCTAACTTGCTAGTAACATATAATATTAGAAATGAACAGTTATTTTTTATAGAATTCGAGAGTGAAATAACTGTCATGGGGAACAAAATCCTAGTCTCATTAAATCAATTACTAAAATCATGGAACTATTGTTTGCTCTTGTTGGCTGTTAATCTTAACTAAAAATTGGTTACTTAAACTCAAACAACCCAATATTGACTTTTCGTAATTTACTCTTTTGGGAAATATTAACCACAACTGAATATAAGCGTTAGTAAGTTTAGTTATGCTGTAAATTCCATGTTAGATCGACCTCAACTCTAGTTGATATGTAGAATTTACTTCGACTGTTTATACTTTTTAATTGAGGTTGAAGTTTGGACGTATTACCCTGTCCATCAGACCTTGAATGTGAAACGTCACCATCACCGGTCTTTTCCCTTTGGGCCTCCCTAGAATTTCCTTATGTTTCTCCTTTTCAATTTGTCGAGCATGAATCATTAAATAAGAAATATCCATTTCTACAATGAGGATTGCGGTACGACATTCCTTGACCAACATTTCAGATACACCTGAAACAAACTTTCTTATCCTTGCCTTAGGGTCATCAACCATAATAGGGGCATACAAAGACAATTGTGTGAACTTCAAGGCATACTCTTTGACACTAATATTCCCTCGATGAAGGTTAGTTAATTCAAGTGCCTTTTCCTCCCTCATCTCAAGGGGAATGAACTTATCAAAGAAATCTCCCTTAAAGTTATCCCAATCGAGAAGACTCACATCAACCTTATATACCTCAACAAAAAATTCATTTGTATCTTCCTCAACCTTGGAACAATCCAAATCCAGAGGATTCATCCTAGTAAAGTCACTCACTCTAGTTGCATCTGTACCAACATTTTTGTTTACTAGGACCACAACTTCCCTATTGGCTTTGGCCGTCATGGCTTGAGCCAATACTTCAAAAGAAGGCTTAAACTTCGAATTAGTCACTTGTTCGGCCAAAATTTTGGCCGGATCATGTGGAGCTGATGGAGAAGCTTGAGGAGCTTCTCGTTCAACATTCTCACACCTATTTCTTCTAATGTTTTCTCTTTGAGGGGCCATATCCTGAAAAGCATGGCATAAGGATAAAGAGAGATACACATAGAGTTAAACTCTGTCACACGACTTTAGAGTGGTGAAAGTAGTTGAATTTACTAAATATCTTATAGCCTCCTATTCATAAATGTGGCATGCTTCAAACTCATAAATAGGACTCTACTCGACATGTGTTATTAGACATCCTAGGACCTTTCTAAACCATATGCTCTAAATACCAAGTTTATCATGACCCAAAGTATACTCTAGGCATAACATGTCGTATAGAACCCCGAGAGACCCTACACAAGCCACTAAGCATACACCATACAAGATAATAGAAGTAAATTCTTTATGAGATATCATTATACATCTAGATGAATTTGACAGTGCGGAAGCCTAACATAAGTCTCAAAGACTTCTAATTCATCATATAGAAAGTGATTGGGACATAAACCATAAATCACATACAAAGTCCTTAAATGAAATAAAGCAATTAAAGAATCCCGGTCCTTGAAACATGAGGACTCACCAATCTTCAAAGCCTATGTAAAATCAACTAGACATGAGTATGGGAGGTAGGAGCGTCGCACCCTACATTAGTCAAATAATGTAGGCACAAGTATGCATTAGTACATGGAATATACTTAGTATGATACAATGTGCATAAACATACGCATTGTTGCATAAATAACTTAAAATAAGTAGGCATGATCATAATGAAACAATCAAAAGCTTTAAAGAAGAGTTGACATGAAAATCATGGAAATATGGTCAAGTACATTAACATAAATGACAAAATAAAAGCTTCGAAGGAAATATAGTCATTTTTTGGGAGAGTAGCTTTAACCGAAAATAAGACCATGAGAGATATATTATGGAATCTAGTATATCCCTCATATCGAAAGTGGGGGAATCGACTTGCCAAATTAGAATTTGTACAGGTCATTATTTTCTAAAGTCGATCCACTAGCTACGTCATTTAAGACATCCTACGGGGGTATGAGGTTTGGGACTATAGGTTTCTACAAGAGACTACCCTTTTCAAGCCTCCACCTAAAATCCCTCTCAGTGCTAAGTCTAAACCCCAACAGAATAGATAACAATCAAATATAAATTTAACATAGGAAAGGAAATGATCAATACCAATCCATAATTATAAAAAAAAAATCAAAACATGGAATAGCTCCTTATACATAACACAATATGGATGAGAAAACCTCTTACCAATGTGAATTCATTTGTGAGAAATACCTTTACAATTATGATCATCATGGTGAGTGAGAAATCCTTTCACAATAACATTGATACTTCCCTTTCAAACAATCTTTGAATCATTTATAATTACTTCATGAAAACATGCATATGTTCAAAAATTCATAATTCATAGATTCATCATAGGAACATTGTTGGAAAACATAATTTAGGCATAGTTAAATGCAATTTCAACTAAATATCGTAGATTAACATAAATTCATGCATTAGAAGACTTAATCAATCATAATTGGAAGAAGCCCAAATCTGTTAAATTGAAACCCTAATTTGATCAATTGAAGATGGAATTGGGAACTTGAAATTGTTGGGGCCCTACGGTGAATACACACATACGTTGATGCTAGAAGCCTAAAAGTAATGGAGGATTGGAGAATTGGATGAACACTAGCTTTTGTTCTTCTTCCTTAGACTTGAGAGGATTTAAAGAGTGAATTTTGTCAAGTTAAGGGAATTTAGTAGAATGAGTTTAAAATGAGTAAATTGGGGGATTAAAACAGTTTATAGGGCTAAGGGTAGAAGACTAAACGATATGGTATTAAAATAATTGTCGAGCCTCATCTACGGTATTGACCTACAGTCTGTAGGTATTTTTATGGATCATACTTGTCGACCGTAGTAAGTTCAGAAGTTATTATTTGGACGAACTTTGACCCTCAAAATTTCACTAAGTCTGGGACTCACCTACAAGACGTATATACGACTCGTATAATGGTTGACGGACTGTCCTGGTGAACCGTAAAATGGGGTATTGGGACATGATTTTTAGAAAATTATTTTCCCACTTCTTACGACCCGTATACACTTCTATGATCTGTAGAAATAAAATTTTGTCTAAAAATTAAATTTCTTCCCTTTCAAAGTTCTGAGGTGTTACACGAATCCATAGAACTTTACCCTAATGACACAACTCTTCAACATGATTAAAGCAAAATAAGTGTAACTTTACTAAATGATATATGTACATTCTTGCTTATAGAATGTGGTGCACAATTAATTTATAAACAAGACTCTACTTGATACTTCTTGCAAACTCCATAGGATACAACATTGCTCTGATACCAAATTTAAAAGCTCTAAAACTCCAATCAAGGCTTGATTCAACCTGGCTAAACCACTTGGTAATGAAACATGTAATCCACATACATAATTAAGAAAAAAGTAAGTATATGTTGGCTTAAAAATAATTCATCAGCCAAAAAGGCCCATGTCAAAAGCTCTACGATGAAAACATTTATTCCCACTATTTTATATAAATCAATAACAAACTAGCACACTAGTTTGTTTGGGTCCTCTAGGCCACTATTGTATTTCGGAAATGATAAACTCTATGTGGCCTAATAAAGACATCATGATCTCTATACATAACTTGAAAATAAGTACATAACTAAATAATATGTCTAATAACTATGAAACAAATATGAACAAGAAAGTAAGGCCGATGAAGCCAATAACAAGGCTATACAATACAACACACCAGTCTTCAATCCTCTATAAAAGTAACACCTGGACGGTATAGGGTCGTAGCCTACCAGAAATCCATAAACAGTAAAACAACCAAACCTGTTAGACTTTAGAAAGCCATGGAAGAAAGGAGTCAAAAAAGTAGTTGTATAGGTGTTTGTGTTACTCAACATGTTTGTTTAGTGGCCATTCAAGACTTGTAGGCATGAATGTAGTGCCCTAGGAAAAGGGCATCAGTACAAAATAATGTACCATGCATGTAAAGCTAAATTTAAATTTGAAACTGAAATATAAGTATTGAATGAAAAGGGAAGGGGTGAAACACTAGTGCAAATCCCTATCTCCATATACCAAGATAATATAAACACATACCAATAAATAACATAACCTGGCCCTCAAAAGATTGGCAAGTACAAAGAGTACACAATCCTTATTGAGAAAAGAAATCACTAAATACCCATATTAACCCATCACTTGGATATTAATGACAATTTGCTCTCTACCGTCTAAATGTACATGTACCATGAATCAATGCTAATTTGAGGCTCTTTGGTACAATACATATATATTGCCATGTAGGTAAAACCTACCTAACTCGTAGGCAAGAACTACTAGATCGGTAGGCATGGTCTACCTGGCTTATTAGCTTAGTCAACCCAGCCCGTAATCTCAGCATATATGACCTATAGAAATGGCATAACAATAAATTTATATGCTCAAGAACCTTGTAATGTCAGTGTCTGTTGAGGCCAAAATAAGCTCATACCCGGTTATTTTGATAGAATAACCTTGTTATTTGTTGGTAGGTCCTTTATAGATGTTGTTTACCATGCTCATACAATAGAGTATCTCTACCGTGAGGCCCGTGCGGGCAGCGATAAGATTGCTCGCTCTCAGAGCAGCTCTAGTGAGTCTCAGTCCCGTGATAGGGTCTTTTTTTCATAGGTCTCCTTACTTATTAGCTCTAGGGATAGTCTAGCTGAGAATTTCAGGCCTCACTCTTGGATTTATAGACATGGAGGGCAAGCTGGGTTATATAGTGTTCCTTCTAGACCTTGGGCAGATTGAGGTTATTTTGATTACCTAGCTTGGAAAATGCGGTGGCAGATGCATTGAGCCAAAAGCTAGTTAGAATGGGTAGTTTGGGTTTCTTATGGGTTTCCAAGTGACCCTTAGATGGAGAGATTCATACCCTAGAAGCTATGTTCATGCCACTAGTGATTTCATAAAAGGGTGGGGTGTTGGGCAGTTTTGAGCTCAAGCACACATTTATAGAGTAAATCAACGCTAAACTATTTGAGGATTAGGATTTGAATAAGCTCAGAAATAAAGTGCTGCCAGTGGAGCCAAGAGATTCTACATTGAACACAAGTGAAGTGCTCAATCTTAGAGGGAGAATTTTTGTTACTCGGGTTGATGACTTGATCCCGAAAGTGTTGAAGATTCTTTTGGTTTGCGATATAGGATTTATCAGGTTGTAACCAAAATGTATCAGGACTTGAGGAAGATTTATTGGAGGTACATAATTAAAATAGGCAGTGTTAATCATTTGTCTAAGTGTTAAAATTGTCAACATGTGAAGTATGTTCACTAGAGGCATGCATGTTTACAACAAAAGATGTTCATTCATGAATGGAAATGGGAAAGGATAGCCATGGACTTCGTGAGGGTCTTTCCAAAACCTTGGGAAGGTACGATTCTCTCTAGGTTATTGTTGATAGGTTGATTGAATCATCTCATTTCCTTCTGGTTAAGTTTGATTATAAATCTCACAAATTTAATAAGATCTATGTCAAGGAGATAGTAACGTTGCACGGGGTGCCGATTTCTATCATCTTAAACAAAGGCACTCAATTTACTTCTAAGTTATGGGTTAAGTTACATGAAGCGTTGGGCACTCAACTCACATATACCATAACTTTTCATCCCATAAGGATGATTAGTCAGAGAGGATGATTGAAGTGCTAGAGGATATTTTGAGAGCATGCGTGATTTACTTTGGATTTCCTTCGGATCAATTGTCCTTTTGGGTGAGTTCACCTATATCAACAGTTATAACTCCAACAAAGATATGACGTCATTCAAGACAATCTATGAGAAGGGATATAAATTTCCCATAGGGTGGTTTGAGTCAGGTGGTGTGAAGCCTTCGGGTGAGGAAAGCTCAAGAGAAGGTAAGAAGCATCAAAACCACGTTATTGGTAGCTCAGATAAGAAAAAAATAGTATGTAGACCATAAGTTAAGAGATATAGCATTCCAAGATGGTGAATAGGTGATGTTGAAAGTGTCACAAACAAACAAATTTGTGAGGTTTGGCAAGAAAGGTAAGCTTAGCCCTCATTACATTATTCTGTTTTGAGATTATTGACAGTGTGGGGACGATGGCTTACCAGCTAGCATTGCTACCCAAGTTGTTTGGAGTTCATCCAGTCTTTTATGCTGCCATGTTGAAGATGTATCATGGGAATGGAGATTATATTATTTAGTGGGACTCAATAGTGCTACACAAGGATTTGCAGTAGTAAGAGGTATTGGTTTCTATTCTTGGCTGAGATGTTCGGAAGTTCATCAAAGGAAATAAAATCAGCTAAGGCTCTATGGAAACATCGTCCGGTTCAAGAAGCTACTTGGTAAACCTTGTTGGACATGCGCTGCAAGTACACTCACTTATTTGAAGATTCAAGTAGTACTTTCATCTTCACTTAGCCTAGTTTTCTTGTTTGATCTCTCAGGAAAGAGCGATCGGTCAATTGGTATATGTTGTAACGATCCCTTTCAGTCGTTATAGGTAAGCCTTTTGTGATTAAATTTGGGCATGAAGATTTCTAGTATAATGACTTGAAAATTTTGGGCTTGGCTAAACTTAGACTAAATCAGAGCAACACGCGGTCTAGGGCAGTCCAGGAATGGATTGGTAAAATGTCTACCTTGGGTTTGTTTTTCTAATATATAATCCATTAAGGAAACCGTATGACTCTTCAAAATCAAATCCAGATAAGTAGACTTTTGAATATAAAACTTGGAATGGGAACGTCAAGGTTGAAGGTGTGTTGAAAAAGGGGATATGTTTTGGATAATTCTAAATTTATGCCAAATGCAATACGCTATACTGGTTTTCACACTGCTATAGGTGGGAAATCAATTCTTTATATAGTAAGTGATCCCATTATGGAAGAGCTTCTATAGAGTGTTAGGCCGTTATAGTAGGTTGGGTTGCTATAGCAGGCCGATCACAAATTAATGCAGGAAAAGTACCAAAACCCCTTAATATTCTTTAACTTTGTTTTTGGGAAAAGAAAATTCTACTTTGGGCAATTTTCATTAGATTTTCCACAAATTTCATCAGTAAAGGTAAGTTAATTACTCTCCTTGCTTGTGGTTCAATTTTTAATGATCATGTAATTTCCCTAGGAATAGGATAAAGTAATAATTTATTTTAATTAGGAGAATGTTCATTGATTGTTGGGTTTAGTAACAATTTTAGAAAAGAAAACATCAAGGTATTGCAAATGGGAAATCTCAAGTTCTTAAGAACATTCATGCTTTTTTCGAGGTAGGTGATGGTCGTTTATTTTTTGTTTATGTTATATATGTTTGTCTGCTACTTTGCTGGTATTGAATGCATGATAACTAGTGAATCAGGTACCATGCTTCTACACTAACAATTTGTGTGTGGGTTTCGTGAGAGAACAGGAATGACATGTTGTGTTGTGACTGTAAATTTTTAGTGTGTATAACTGCACAAGGTGGGGAGTGGGAGTACGGGCTATGTTGTATTTTTGCTGTAATTGTATGTTATATATTTTACAACGTTGTGGTTACCTGTTCATATCGAATAAATCTTTAACTAGCCAATGATCCTACCAGTACATTGTTATTTTGTATTGATATTTCACTTTCTGTTTTTCTTTGTCGATGGAGACGTGCCATGACGTCTAGTTCAGCCTCAAGCTCTCTCTTAGATAATAAGAGAAATTTTTTTGTTATAGTATTATAAAATTACGAGTAAAAATATATTGAAAATATCCCAGATATGTAAGTTTCTTATCTGAATAATTATCAAATGTTTATTGACACACATCTCAACTTGAGTTATTTTATTTTACTATTTGAAATATTCTTATCCTTTGAGTAGAAAAAGTGTACAAGTTCAAATATAAATCTAAAAAATTAAGATAATTTACATATATTTTTAATTCTTCTCTTAATATTTTACATGAAAAATTTCAGATCATAAAACATTAAAAGCTATACATATTCTTATTTAAAATAACTTCATTTTTTAGGGTTTAACTTTAAATATATTCCTAGTCCTTGTTTGTATTCCATTGGGATTTTTATTATGCAGTTGTCATTACTCTGAAGCTCTGTAATTTAAATCTATCAAACTCAGTTAATATTTACATTTTTGGATGGGCTTTGTCAGAGAGTCATGTTGACCAATGATAACACTTAACTACACTTCCTCTAATTGTAAGTGTAGGCTGTCACAATCTAGTATAAACCGAACGAAGAGTTGGGGTCGATCCCATAGGGAGTGATACAGGATAGAATTCAGTTACGAAGTAAAGAAAGTGCTCTAATTGTTTGTAGAAGTAAACATTGTCGAAACCAATTAAAGTAAATAAAAGGGATTGACTAAACATGTCAGCTGGGGGGTTTAGAGTGACAATTAACAACTACAAAAATAGGGGAATAATCAAGTAGAGAGGGATCCTTGGGGATGTGATCGATTAGTTGCCAATTTCTCTATACGCGTGATTACCAATTACTGAATTTTACTGAGTCCTAATGGGTAGGCTAGACTATAGATGCAATAGCCATCTCTCGATCAACTATTATGATTCGAGCAAGTTCTCTCGAACCTCGACTAGCATAACAATGTAAACAACCCAAAACCTCAATTAATCTACTCTCTCAATCTAGATTGGTAGGATTGAATTCAGATTCACTCTCTTGAGATAAATCAACGATAACCCAATCACTACAATCATCAATCGATAGCCTTAATTCTAAATCCTCTTTCTCAAGCAAGCCAACAATACTAAGTTAGAATTGCATTTGCAACTACAATTCAGGGATAAAAACACAGTTATCAATCAAACACACCTCAAAACAGAAATTAAATAAGTAATTAATAACACCCATAAGCTAATTGACGCAATTAATCACATAATCACACCCCTAAGAATGGCGTTCCAGCCACACATTATAAAAACTAAGAAGCTATTACCAATTATGTTGTCCATGAGTTGGGTAATGAATTCTCAGTCTTTATAATGCTTCAAATCAACTAAAATTCAAAACCCACTTGAATTCTCTACTCAAAAACTCCAAGAATAGTGTTTGGGATAAAAAAAAACTCAAGGTAAAAGCTCTCAAACACCAAAATAAGTTGTTCTGAATTTTGGACTATAAGAACTATCGGAAGCACCCCTCAAATCATTTTTAAATTTCACATATTTACTTGTTGAAGTTTGCTTTTAGTTACTGCAGTAACTTTTAGCAAAATAAGTTATTTAGTTTGAGTAAATTTGAATTTTGAATTTTAGTTAGTTTGTTTATGTTGTTGAGATATTTTAGGTTGTTTAAATTTTAAATTATGCAGATTATCTGTTCTATGTTGGCTATTTAAAGCCCCTTAATGCTTAATAAAATTATTGAAAGCAATTGAAACTCATTCCAATCCATTAAGAGACATTTTTAATCCTTTTGTCCTGCCCCACTTTTAAAAAAACACCAAGAATGGTATCAAGAGCTTCATTGGTCTTAAGGGATCTGTGAAATCTTCCAAAAACTACCATACATTTTTAACCCGTAAGGGCTACCTTTTTAACCCATCAAGGCTACCTTTTCAACCGATGCTTTTTTCAACACACAGGCTTTTCTAAATCATTTTTTAACGAAAAAAATGGCAAGCAATAGTCTCTCTTTGAATGCCCCACAATTTTTCACAGACGAAAACTATCAAATTTGTTCTGTGAGAATAAAACCATATTTTAAAATCTATGTGATATGTGAGGTTGCGATGGAAGAAAAACCCTTACAATCTCTCTCTGCAAATCATACAAAAGTTCAGATTAAAGCACTTTCAAAAAAACTTCTATACAAGACAATGTCATCGCATGTATTTTTTAAGAACAAAATCATAAGAATAAAAAGAAAAAAGAAGAAATTTAGCAAGTTCAAAAACAATGAAAAAAATCCAACATCAACTAGCAAAGCAAAAATTGAGGGGCATTTTTTTCAATTGCAGTAATTAAAGCAAAGGAGGAGTGTTGAAGTTTGCTTTTAGTTACTGCAGTAACTTTTAGCAAAATAAGTTATTTAGTTTGAATAAATTTGAATTTTGAATTTTAGTTAGTTTGTTCATGTTGTTGAGATATTTTAGGTTGTTTAAATTTTAAATTATGTAGATCATGTGTTTTATGCTGGCTATTGAATGCCCCTCAATGCTTAATAAAATTATTGAAAGTCATTTCAATCCATTGAGAGACATTTTTAATCTTTTTGTGCTGCCCCACTTTTAAAGAAAAAAAAAACACCAACAGTGGTACCAAAAGCTTCATTGATCTTAAGTGATCTGTGAAATCTTTCAAAAACTACCATACATTTTTAACCCGTAAGGGCTACCTTTTTAACCCATCAGGGCTACCCATTTTAACTCATCAAGGCTATCTTTTCAACCCGTGCTTTTTTCAACGCACAGGCTTTTCTAAATTATTTTTTAACCAAAATAATGGCAAGCAACTGTCTCTCTTTGAATGCCCCACAAATTTACACAAACGAAAACTATCAAATTTGGTCTTTTAGAATAAAATCATATTTTGAAACCTATGTGATATGTGAGGTTCTGATGGAAGAAAAACCCTTATAACCTCTCTCTGCAAATCATACAAAAGTTTAGATTAAAGCCTCTCAATGCTTAATAAAATTATTGAAAGCTATTGAAAGTCATTTCAATCCATTGAGAGACATTTTTAATCTTTTTGTGCTGCCCGACTTTAAGAAAAACACTACCCTTCCGAATTTTCAGCCTATGGACTGATCAGCGGAGTAAGTCATCCATCACCAACCAAGTCGGCGATGCGCCAAGTGTCTCGCTTCATAGCCTTCTAGACTTGCCTCTGCACCATTGGACTTCTGTAACTTTAGGCAATCAGGAACGCTGTCGTCGATCCAGTCGGCGGTTCGCCGAGATGTCTTTTCCATCGCCAAGGTGGCTCTTTCTCAAAGCTGGCATGCTGTAACATTTGGCGAGCTGAAGGACCACTCGGTGTTTGTGATATCCATGATTGCCCTTTTTCAACTTCTTATGCTTTTTCGCTCCTTTTTGCCTGGTAATGTCATTGCCTTGCTCTTTTGCCTTTATTGCTGCAAATCAACACTTTAATATCAATTTATAGCATGAATTAGGCATTGAAGACAATAAATCTATGAATAAAAAGACCTAAATGAGTCAAAATCCACGACTCATCAACACCCCTAACTTAAATTTTTGCTTTTCATCAAGTAAAACACAAGATCAACCAGTTCAACAAGGATGTCTACTAACAGTGCTACTCAAAACTCAGCATGAATACACACAAGAGGTTCAAACTACTCATGCAATGTTAAATTGTACACACAAAGTTTCAAATTGTGACTAGCCATCATCAAATAGAATTCAAGTTCACAATGTTATCTTCAAATGCAAGCTCAAGCTTAACAAAAGTGTTCGAATGCCCTCACGACAAGAATGACTCAATACTCACACAAGGATCAACATTTTAGAATTTTGGAATCAAAAACAACTCTCGCCCTCTCAAGGATAAACACATGCATGTTGTTTACCGAAGGCTATCCTGTACTTCCAATCAACTCGATGATAAACTCAATCGAGATCACAAAGGTCTTTCAAGGCTTGTAGTGGGGCTGAGTGTAAAGATATGATCATCTTTGATTAAGTGACTTCTACCTTCATGAAGCATGGCCTTCATTTAATTTTCTTCCTTTTTATCTCACTCTTTCCAATGTTCACAATCCCCCCTCCCCTATGTCTTTTTAAACATAATTCATTGCATACCCCAGTCTCTTTGCTCATTGTACACATTTTATTTCAACACACCTTTTCTTTTTTGATCTTTTTCTTCTTTCACTTTTCACACTTTATCTCTTTTTTTTTTAAATATGGAGGGGTTCCTTCTTTTCAACCTGATACTTCAAGGTTGAATTTTTCAGATTTCTTGACTTTCCTCCTTTTTCACCACACCCTTAACTTAGGCTTTTGGCCTAAGTTGGATATTCACACTAACCTATGCTCCATGAAGGTATTAGGTGGGAAGAAAGAGGTCAAAAGAGTTCAAGATTCATTCAAAGAAAAGGATAGGCTCAAACAGTGCCAAGAAAGTTCACACTCTCACAAGGTTGTCACAAAGAGGTATAATGGAAATTATGGTTCACTCTCCACAAATGGTGCCCAAGATCATCTCTATCATTCACCTACATTAGTTGATTGGACAAAAGGGGCTAGTTATAGGTCTTATCAAGCACATATTCAAGACAACCTCACCACACACGACATTCAACACGATCATCAAACAAGACTCTACACATTCATCTAGTGTGCAATGATCATCACAATATTCATCTGAACAATTGGGCAGTCACAATGAGATGCTAAGAGTTTGCACATGACTTATGCAACTCAAATTTGCCTCATCGGATTTGCACACATATCGTTCAATCAAGAGCACTATTCAAGTCATCGGTATTGATCACAACAGACACTCAAAATTACAAGAGAACAACAACATTTACAAACACAAAAGCACAATAACAATAATCAAATCTATAAACCAGCCCATAAGAGATAGGTATGGAAATACCTTACCCCGCTAAACAAAATAAGCAATTGTCCTCAAATGCAAAAGAAAGAAACATGTATAAAAAGAAAAACTGAAAAGATTCAAAATCCCCATGTCAGACTACGCAGGTGGTGAACTCTGCCTATCAGTACCTCCAGCAGTCTGGGCATCGGTCCCTATGTAACATCATCCTTCGCTCCACTAAGCCTACCATCGATCTATCCCTCAAACATGTCACTACCGTTGTCTGCACCATGGCCCCCTAGAGATCCTCCAGTTCAATATAAATAGTTGCCTCTCAAACAACAGCTCATCCTCATCGGTCTTGGCCTTGGACTCAACATTCGCATCATCCGTAGTAACATCTCGGGGAGTAGTGGCCGGAGTAATTTAATAACTGGCCGGGAACTCTGTACTTGGAACCTCAGGTAGGGTCACTGAGCCAAATAACATCGATAGATCGGTGGAATTTAGGTCATCCACATCTCGGTACAGCCCAACAATATGGGGCTTCAAGGCCGGCACATCCTCAGAGGCATCATATCCCTGCTCACAAGCATCTACTCTAATAGTGAGGGCGTCTAGTGCCAGTCTATGGGCATTGATCATTTCCCGATGCTCTCTCAACTGAGTCCTGATCGGGGTTAGGGCTATAGCAATTGCTCTCTCAATCATCCCGGGGATCGCAGCCTCTACACGGGAGGCACGAACATCAGCTGAGTTTGCCAGACGGACTATCTTCTATAACTTAGGCCAGGTGATCTAGGGTCGGGAAGTGATCTAGGGTCGGGAAGAAGAAGCACCAACAACAACAGTAGGTGGGGGAGCAGTAGTAGAACCAGATTGGTCAGAAGTGGAAGTATCAGGGGCTTCCTGGAGGCTCACTGGCCTGAGTAGGCATGATTACCTCCATCGGAAAGATCCCTATATCAACTTCTGGGAAAGTATCCACTGGTGCAGATCTCCTCCTCTCAGCCTCTCCCCTCATGTACTCGGCTTCTATCCTCTAGATGTCAGTAGAAGAAGTTGGAGTCACTTTCACATCCATCTTCGCAATCAACGAAACCTTGGCATGCCTGCACAACTTCGTAATCAGGATTAGAAATGGAAGAGAGGTGTGACTCTGCTTGGTCATCATGTCCATCTCCTGCTCAATGATAAGACCTAGATTAAGCCTATCTCGATCCATGATAGAGCCCAAACAAGCAACCTTCAGATGCCGAAGTATCGAATCATTCAGCAATGGTGTCTGTTGTTGATGAACCTGAACCAATACCTAGCAGCCACATTCAGGTCCTTCCACTACATCAGAAATGATCATTTGCAGGAATTAAATCTTAATTGCCGCTAAATATGTATTTTAAGTGGCAATTAACACTCTTTGTATATGTCCCTAAGCCTTTAGCGACATTGGTTCTAATAGTACTTAACTAATGTCGGTAAAGACTTTAGCACTCTTTATTAATGTCAATATTTATTGCCACTAAAAGTTGTTTTATTGTAGTGTTCTTCTCAATTGGGACACCTAGCTCAATCCACCTCGGTGTGTTGTCATAAATCAGTAGTATTAACGAACCCTTCAAGTAATCAAGGGTGTTCTTTTGTATTTTATCCACATAATAGTGGACCACATTTGTTAGACAGCCAACCACCTCATTGATGTCGGTGATGTTGCATTTCACCTTTGGTCCTCTAACAACCACATGATCAACCGGCTTGAATGAGCTGGCCTTCTTCTTCCCTTTCGGTACCAGTTTCCCATACTCAACGTAGAATTCTTTGACCCAAGTAGGATAATAGGAGCCTCGGGGATTTGTAAAGATCTCATACATATGGGGGTTCAATCTATTTAATGACCAGGGTAGGGGTTCCTAAGCTGGTGGCACCGGAGGAACCTGCTCAAACATCTGAGCTGGAAGTGGTGGAGAAGTAGGTCGAAATGGGATCCTGGCTGGATCATCCATAGATTTGGATCTCAGCTCCGCTCTCCTAGTCTAGAGAGTTTGATCTTCTTCCGACTCAGAAACGGTGATCGGAGATCTATCTCCTCAGTTTCCCTCACCATCGGACTCGGATGTGGTGAGGTGAGTGGCATAGATGCCCTCACTATCGAAGCTCTCCTCCGATGGCATTGGCATCACAGGCCCTTTTCCTTTTCCCTTTCCCGCTTTTGAAGGGAGTTTTGCCTCTGTGGTCTGGGAGGGTGCAACCTCCTCATTTATGGCAATGCCCCTAATATGCTTGCGGGGCGGTTGATTTCTCCGGTTATCTTGGGTTTAGCGATTCCTGCACAGCCAAACAAAATACGTTAGACTTAATTTGAAAATTTTCAAAGTTGAGTAATTGTGCAGGAAATCTCACCGAACCACTTGGCGAGTAGTCGAAGCCATTCGGCGAGCCAAGTAAGGCTCGCCGAATGTTCTGAACTTAAAAGTTCCAGAAATCAGCAGAGGTCGGCAACGTGCAGGCCTTTCGATGGATCACCGACTGCATTCAGCGAACTAGAAGTAGATCATCAAATATTACAGAACACTTTCCAAAAACATTTGGGTGCAGAAGAGCGAACAAAGAAGGCATTCGGCGAGTCATCGAGTGAACTCACGGAGCTCAGAAATATCGCTGAATGTTACATAATGAATTCCACAATTTTAAAGGATAAAAAGGAAATGAGTGGTTCATTAGACGAACCACCGAGTTATTTCGCGAGCACGACCTAGCTTGCCGAATAGTCCAACGTGCCCAACGTTGACCTCGACCTTCAATTTCTAACCTGAAGTCTACGAAAACAAAATTAAGGACCTATTCTACGCAATTAAGCCCAGACCCATACTACCCATGACCTCGGGGTACTAAGACATCCCCTGATTTGGTTTAAATTGGCCAATCAATGTCTTTTTCCCTGAAGAATGATGTCACCTGCTCTATCATTAGGCAAAATCAGATGATCGGCACAATTGGGTTACTCATACTTAACCCACATAAGACCAGCAATAAAATCAACACAATCCAACAAATTTTTCATGGAAACACAATGGATTTAACAATTATAGCCGAAAAATACGAAAGGACACAGATACATGCATACATCACCAACAATCATTCAAACAATCGATAGCACTCAAACACAACGGCAAGATAAAAATCACACATTTGAAGTAACCAAAATTTAAAGACGGGGCTCAGATAACCAACCTTGAAATCGAAGCAAAATGCACCAAAGTCCACCCTGAGCAATTTATCCCACACAAAAATACAATAATAACAAGAATGGAAATGCCAAATACGATTGTGACAGTACAAAAGTCAGAAACTATGAAATGAGGGAGGCTTTTGAATTTAAAACTGCTCAGCCCCTTTTTTTTACCCTTCAATTTTAGCTTGTCGGTGAGGTCACTTACGTCGCCGACCAATTCGGCGATGTGCCGAATGGTTTATGGCCCACCGAGTTTTACAAAACCTCTAGATACCTATATTGTTCAAACGGCGATCCAGGTCGAGCTTGCCAAAGTGTTTGGCGAGTTGCCGACAGGTACCTAGGATATCCTAATTGTTCCTCTTCCCAAAATTTCAATTTTTCAACCTGCACATTCAACACCTGTTATTCAAACACATTATTAAAAGCATAAAAGCTTGGGTTGCTTCCCAAGAAGTGCCTTATTTAACATCGTGGCACGACGAAGATATCTATTCAAGGTATATTCTTAGGGTTGGCCATGGTGTCACTCAGTAGTCCTCCTTTTGGTCTTGGATTCAAATGAGTCGACATTTGACCTATTTATGTTTTCAACTGCTTTGTGGACACCGAGTGAGAAGTAACCATCCAATTGAGATTTAAAACATGTTCTTTAATTTATTTTAGCATTTTTTCTAACCCTTACACTTTGTTAAGAATATGTGCAAGCATATCCTCTGTGCGGAAATTTTCAAAATCGTTCCTTCGTTCTTTTGGCTTTTGACCCTCATGGAGAGGTACATATCTCACTTTCTCCCAGTCTCGCTCCTTCCAGTTAGTTCCACAGTCACACCATTCACTATCACCATCTCTCCAACCATCATCACGCTCTCTATTCCAACCTTGGTTCCCGCCCGGTCTTGGGTAGTTCGGACGGAAACTTCTTCCTTGATTTGCTTGAAAATGCACCTCCTCATTATACAAAGCCTCAAATTTTGCATCATCAGGGTCTACCCCACTAACTCCAACCGCATTCAAAGCTTTAGACCTACTGCCCATGACATGTTTTGAGAACATATCCATTTAGGTTATCATCTTGGCCATGTTTTGATCTAGTTCTTGATCCTTTTCAATTTGCTCTTTTCTCTTCCTGAAAGTCAAAGGAGACACTTGATATTTCCTAGTGTACAAAGCACGGTTGATCTTTGTCATTCCATCAGGAAGGGTAGATGCGATTTCAAAAAGGTTGTTGTGTGATTCCGCCTTGAACAAGTTGATCAGCTACACCTTTGTTGACTGAATCTACACTCCGGTAGAAATGTTGTAACAACACGTTATTCGGGAGACCATGAGTTGGACATTGGAGTAGCAACTTCTGCAAACGCAACCACGTCTCGTGGATTGGTTCACCATCCAATCTTTCGAAGCCTTGAATATTATCTCTTAATGCAATGATCCTCGAAGGAGGAAATAACCTTATGTAGAATGCCTCTGTGAGCTCTTCCCACGAGGTAATCGAGTCCCTAGGTAGGTCAGTTAACCACTTATTAGCCTCTCCCAAAAGAGAGGAAGGCAATATTCGGAGCCGGACTGACTCTTTGGAGATGTTCTTGACAGAGAAGGGACCACAAATGTCCACAAAATTTCGGATATGGTCATGGGGATCCTCATGAGCCAAGCCTCCAAAAAACCCTTTCATTAAAACAGTTGCAACATCGTGCTTGTCATGTGAAAAACCACATTCCCACGATCGGAGGCAACAAGATAGCACCTACACCACCCAAATGTATCCATACACATCATTCAAGTTGCCGACGTCATCATTGTGTCCAAGCTGGCTAGCGTTGCTTCTATTGACACTCATTTCGTCACCTTCTCAAAGGAAACAAACAAAAAACAAAGATAAATTGGTTCAACTACAAAACAATAAGATCACAACCAAACTTCAATAAGAGAATTATATACACCATTCCCCGGCAGCGGCGCCAACCAAACTTCAATAGAATTTAGTTACCATGTAAAGAAAGTGCTCTAGTCATTTGTAGAAGTAAACATTATCGAAACCAATTAAAGTAAATTAAACGGATTGACAGTAAATGTTAGATGGGGGGTTTAGAGTAAGAATTAACAACTACGATAACATGGAAATAATCAAGTCGAGAGGGATCCTTAGGTATGTGATCGATTAATTTCCAATTTTGCTATACGGGTGATTACCAATTACTGAAATTCAGTAAGTCTTAGTGGGTAGGCTAGACTATAGATACAATAGCCATCTCTCGATCAACTATTATGATTCAAGCGAGATCTCTCGAACCTCGACTAACATAACAATGTAAACAGCCGAAAACTTCAATCAATCTACTCTCTTGAGCTAGATTGGTAGAATCGAATACAGATTCACTCCCTTGAGCTGAATCAACGATAACCCAATCACTACAATCATCAATCGGTTGCCTTAATTATAAAATGTCTTTCTCAAGCAAGCCCAAAATACCCAGTTAGAATTGCATTTGCAACTACAATTCATGGATAAAAACACAGTTACGAATCAAACCCACTTCAAAAGAACAATTAAATCAGTAATTAATAACACACATAAGCTAATTGAGCAATTAATCATATAATTACACCCCCCAAGAATGGGAGATTTAGCCACACATTATAAAATGTAAGAATCTATTACCAATTATGTTGTCCATGAGTTGGGTAATGAATTCTCAGTATTTACAATGCTTCAAATCAACTAAATTTAAAACCCACGTGAATCCTCTACTCAAAAACTCCAAGAATAGTGTTTAGGATTTAAAAAAATCAAGGGAAAAGCTTTCAAACACTCAGAATAGTTGTTCAGAATTTTGGACTATCATAATTCTAGGAAGCACCCCTTAAATATTTTTAAAATTTTGCATTTATACTCTACTGAATTTTTAGCTTGTGGACCTATCGGCAGAGTAAGTCATCCATTGCCGACCAAGTCGACGGTGCGCCAAGTGTCTCGCTTCATCACTTTCTTTACCTGCCTCTGCACCATTGGACTTCTGTAACTTTAGGCGATCAGGAACGTTGTCGTTGATCCACTCGGCGGTCGCCGAGATGTCTTTTCCATCACCAAGGTTGCTCTTTCTCAAGGCTGGCATGCTGTAATATTTGGCGAGCTAAAGGACCATTCAGCAGTTCGCCGAGTGGTCTTGGAGATCATCAGGATTGCCCTTTTTCAACTTCATCAGCTCTTTCACTCCTTTTTTGCCACGTAATGTTCTTGCCTTGCTCTTTTTCTTTCATTGCTGCAAATCAACACTTTAATATCAATTTAGAGCATGAATTAGGCATTGAGGACAATAAATCTATGAAAATAAAACCCTAAATAAGTCCAAATCCCTGACTCATCAACCAACATGCTAATAACATTTGATAATTTTATCTTGTCGCTTGTTGCATCATTATGTAATAATGCTTCACTGGTTATTTCAACTATACTTAACAAAAAAAAATACTAAATGTTATTGTTTGACCAACTAAATTTGCATGCACATCCTAATTAATAGTTATCCTATAAAATGATACATATACAACAATAGCAATAATGCCATACCCAGTATAATTTTAATAAGTGGGATAAGAGGATGATAGAGTATACGCATATACCACTACCTTGAAAAGGTAGAGATACTGTTTTTGAAAGTTCCTCCGCTAAAGTACATAAAACTCATGTAAAGGAAGAAAAAATAATAATGAAAGCATATACATTAATAAGAAAAACAATCTAAAGTCTATATTAAAGAAACAAACAATAACGACAACAAAATAGTGTGGTCATCGAATAACAATGCACAACATAAGAAAAGATCTACAAGGATACGACTAGTACAACAACATGAACTAACAAAGCTAAACCTAAGCACAGAAAGACAACACTTCACCCCTTCTAACCTTCTACCCGAATATGCGACTTCCACTCTTTCCTATCTTAATTCATGTCCTCCCCAATATGAACTTCACCATGTATTATCTAATCATCTCTCCCAAATGCTTCTTCGGTCAACCTCTACTCCTTCTGCAGACCCTCCAACCAGACTCTCGCACCTCTTCAATAGGGCATCAATGCATCTTCTCTGCACATGTCTGAACAATCTCAATATCATTTTGCTCATATTTTCCACAACAGAGGTAACTACTATAATCTCCAAAACAACCTCATTCTTAATCATTTCGCAGCTAGTATGCCCACACATCCATCTCAAAATCCTCATCTCCGCAACATGCCATCGTTGAACATATGAGTTCTTGATTGGCCAACACTCCATTACATACAACAAGGACGTTCTAACCATAATTTTGTAAAACATATTTTTAAGTTTAGATTGTACCTTCTTATCACATAAAACCCAGAACCAAGCTTCCATTGAATTTATGCCAACATAATGCGATGTGTGAAATCATCATCGATGTCCCCACATAACAGGAGTAGATACCCAAGATAAATAAAACATATTATCTTCAAAATAGTTTGTGTGGCAAGCCTCACTTTCAGATCTTCTTCATCATACTGAACATTCAATTTGCACTTCAATTTCTTTTGTTGGCGCTACTGTACTTGAATTTTTCAGACTCCAGAGTTTGTCTCTAACCCACTAAATTGCATAGGAATAGTTTATTTTCTAATGCATTGTTCAATTCATCACTTAAACATACTAGATGCAAATAACACTTCTCCCGCATACCCAAAGAAAAGGGTAATGACTATAAACATCTTTACCACATTTACTATGGGACTCCATCCTCATTAGAACTCATTTTTTCCACTTCTATTAGATAATAGTTGCCTTGAAATATTTTCTTATTAAGTTTTAGCTTGTAACAACATTGGATTTTTAAGTAAATTGCATAATATGTACGCTACCTGTGATGATGAATGTTTAGATTTGTTTGCCTTCTTATTAGTTATACTACATTCAATTTATATTTATTTTTTTAACTTAAGAGGGCTTAATCAATTTCCATTCACGTAAAATAACATTAGTATAACCTAGAGTAATATTCGATAAGTTTGTTCTTATCCATTGAAAAGACAAACCATGTTGTAGGCCTATTTTGAGATGATAATTGGGAAGGTTAGATCAAATTTTGACGGGTTATAATGAGTTATGATAAAAATCGGGTCAACATTCAAACCAACCCAAATTTGCTTCTGTGAAAACAGGTTGGGTCAAAATGGGTTAGATAGTAAGTTATATGACATGTTAAACCAACCCAATTTTTACTAAGCCTAGTTTTTTTTACTTGATCTTTTAAAATAATTTAGTACCTAATAGAATTATTATTTTTCTTTATTATGGCTATATTTAATATATCAAATTGAAAAAATGAATTGACAAGATTTCTCATGAGCCAATATCTTTTAATAAATTAAAATGGGTTTGATAAAATGGGTTGAACACATGAATTGATGGGTCAATAATCTGCCTAACTTGAAAAGGATTTGGCGGGTTGGGTTTAATTTCGCCACCCCTATGCCTATCAACTCATTAATAGCGAAATTGGGAGCACACCAGCAACGACTCAAAACGATCATTTGTAGTATTCTCGCAGAATTCAGAAGTGTTTTATCGTACTAACGAAACAAACATGCATATATGATCATTATGAAAATCGCGCAAAATGTTACTCAAATTTTAAACTATAAATGTATAATTTCCTTTTTACTTATACCTCATCAAATTTTTATTAGAACTTCTTTAATACACTCAAATTTATAACTTAAGCATTAAAGTTTCTTACCGTTAACATTACCTGATAACTTTGCCTAAGATAGCTCCATAAAAAAAATTCTTCTCTTGAGTTTATTACTTTATAATATATCATTCTTGCATATTTTATTTACTAGAAAATTTTATACTTCTTTAGTTGAAAAAAGAATTACCAAATTTGATTTGACATGGTGTTTAAAGAAAATAAAAAAAACTTTTTATTTTGTGGTATTTAATTAATCAAAGATATGTCATATATACAAAAAGTTCCTTTAATCATGTGACCTTAAACAAGCCACCTATAAAACTAAGATTAAAGTGTTGCTGAGTAAACAAAAGTAATTCAATGTTTTTTTTAAAACGGAGGGAGTAATAACGAAACCATGATATTTTTTCATTCCAATCCTCATTCGAAATACCATAATTTTTTTTGAATATATGTGTTTGTACAAATGATGTATAAAATAGGATTTAAGGGTGTAGTATTGTTATTCTATATTTTTATTCCGGGATAAGTTATCCCGGAATTAGTATTCCACCCACAAGTAGGAATAACTTTTCCTAGCCATGAACATTAATTCAGGGATAACTTATCCCACACATTGTAACCAAACAAAGAATTGAGGGGTACTAAAAAGTTATCCAAAAATTATTTTTCCGTTATCCATCAAACCAAACAACCTTTGAACAACTTAATTAAAACAAGTTCTTAACATAGATGTAAGCAAAACTAGGTGGATTAAATTATTAGAGGGATAGTCGACGTGGCAACATGGTCAATCAATGTCAAACAAATTATTAAATATTCGTTGCAAGTCAAAGGTAAGAGTTAATATGCAGTTATCCACAGTAATAACTATTATCAATAACCCACACGTGCCATTTCCAAACTTTTGAATTAAAGGTCAATGCAAATAATTTTTACATGTCCTTTGGTGTCGGTGGATAATTAAGGTCGATATCAATGTTCTTATGCTTTCCACTACCCATAAAATCAATCATAGAAGAAGCCTCAGTTATAAGAGCAGTGGCACCACAACAACCACCTCCCTAAATAAACACCTCCTTCTCCTTACAACACCATTGATTCAACAACAGAAAACCTAAAGCAGTCGGAGAAAGATGGAATTTAGAATTTTTAAACATAAAGTTACTTATATCATTGGTGGAGAGACCAACAGAGGAGGTTGAGTAGCTCCTTCTGAAGCTTAGATCCTATGGAAGCAGTGATTCAACCACTAACATCCCATTTACTGACTCAACAGAACTATTCTGTCTTGGAGGCAAATTGACTGGCAGTGCGGGAAATGGATCTTCGCTTTCATCCCGCAAAACTTAATAGCAACTGCATCATATGCTTTCGCTGCTTCCATTGCCGTATCAAACGTACCTAGCCAAACACAGATTTTTCTCCACGAATTTTTAATTTTTGCGGAGTATCTCCCCGAATCCCTCTTTTGAACTCCACGATAATGCACATTATTTTCAACACCTCCGTCCCCTTTCAACACCATCTTGGTTGTCTTCACCACTGCCGTACTTTTTCCCTTCGGGGACATTTTTTTGTTACTACGTATAGAAATATAGTAGAAGGATATCAGAAAAATGTATTAGGTTGAGAGAAAATGAAGGGAGAACAACTACTTATATTTCAAAGTGGTAAGGGAAGCAACCAAAAAAAGTTAATGTAGTGTTTGACTTGACTCAAGTAGTTGCGGGGGTCACATGTCACGTGGTTTTTTATTTTTTTACAACTTTTGTGTGACTGATATTAATATCACAAATATTAATAAATGTTAATGTTTGTACCTTGTATTTTATTTAAACACTTTTTTTTAAAAACAGAGGGAGTAATACCAAGACCATAAAGTTTTTTCATTTCAATTCGCTTTCGAAGTAAGACCATAAAATTGTTTGAATATATTTGTATGTAAAAATGACGTATAAATTAAAATAGGATTTAAGGGTGTAGTATTGTTATTTTCCATTTTTATTCTAGGATATGTTATCCTGGAATTAGTATTCCGCACACAAGGAGGGATAAATTATCCCAATCATGATCATTAATTCAGGGATAACTTATCCCAAAATTCATAACCAAACAAAGAATTGAGGGGTACTAAAATTATACCAGAATTACTTTTTTGTTATCCATCAAACCAAAGAACCTTTTAATAAGTAAATTAAAACAAAACTTAGATGTAAACAAAACTAGGTGGATTAAATCAGTGGAGGGATAGTCGACGTGGCAACAAGGTCCATAATGGTAAAGAATGTTATTAATTTCTCTTTGCAAGTCAAACATAAGAGTAAATATGAAATAATCCATCATAATTGCTATTATCATTAACCTACATGTGGCAAATTATCTATTTCTTTTTCTTTCTTGTCTTATCCCCACTACCACATTTCTCTTCATCAATTACTTAGCTTATAGTTATGCATTCACATTCACTTAAGAGTTGGAAAATGAAAAACACACACTCATGAGCTAACCTACTTCAATACAAGTAGATGTAGTATACATATTTCATTAAAATATAACAATAATAACTTTAGCCTTCCACCGCAACTGTAACTTCCTCCTCTTTCAATCCCCCATCAACAATTCATTGAGTTCAGGTAAAATTTTTAAAAAAAAAGTGCTCAAAAGATAAAACATAGATAATCTACACTTATACAAGGGAATGTAGCACTAAATTTATCAAAATTTTAATTTTTATCAAAAATTCACTAAAATTGTAATAAATATAATTTTGAAGTCATAATTCATAAATATAAGATTTTTTTGACATTTAAATAAGACGGTGAACATGTATTGATGAGCATATCGTCATCGTTCTTCCCCATTATTAGACTACTATTGTTTCTCTTATCTTTCTTTTTTTTCTTTAAACTCTATCCTAATTAATCAAAACGAAAAGGGGTAATACATTAGTTTAACAACATTTAAACTTTGTAATTAAAGGAAATTTCCAAGAACATGAAAAATATTTTATCATCAATGCAAGCAATTTTCACATGTCCTCCGGTACCGGTGGATAATAAAGGTCGATCTCAATTTTCCTATGCTTAACACTACCCATTAAATCAATCAACCAAGAAGCACCATTGAAGTATGGTACTAGAGGCATGCATGTTTACAACAAAGGATGTTCTCTCCTGAATTGAAGAGGGAAACGTTATTTGTGGTCTTCCTAAAAGCTTGGGAAGGTATGATTCCATCTAGGTTTAAGTTGGGCTATAACTCTCAGCAATTTACTAAGATATATGTCAAAGAGATAGTAAGGCTTCACGTGGTGATTTTTATCATCTTAGACAAGGGCACTCAATTTAATTCTATTTTCTTGGTTAAGTTACATAAGCGTTGAATACTCCACTGACTTTTAGCATAACCTTTCATCCCATATGGATGGTCAGTCCAAGAGGATGATTTAGGTTCTAGAGGATATGTTGAAAGCATGTGCGATTGACTTTAGAATTGCTTCCTATCAACAGTTATCACTCAGATATGACATCATTCATGGAACTTTATGAGAGGGGATATAGATCTGCCATAGGGTTGTTTGACCCTTGTGATGTGAAACCTTTGAGTGTAGATTTGGTGAAGGAAGCTCAAGAGAATGTATGAAACATTAAAACCAAGTTATTTTGCAGCTTAGAGCAGAAAGAAGGAGTATGTATACCATAAGGTAAGATATTTGGCCTTCAAAGCTGGTGAACAAGTGTTGTTGAAAGTGTCACAAATTAAAGGAGTGGTGAGGTTTGGCAAACAATGTAAGCCTAGCCCTCGATACATTGGTCAGTTTTAGGTTCTTGACAGTGTGGGGCAAGTGGGTTACCTGCTAGCATTGATGCCCAACTTGTTTGGAGTTCTTCAAGTCTTTAATGTGCTCATTCTTAAGATATATCATGGGGATGGAGAATAAATTATCAAGTTGAACTTGATAGTACTAGACAAGGATATGCAGTATGAAGAGGAATCGTTTACTATTCTTGGACGGGATGTTCAAAAGTTGAGGACATAAAAAAAAATATCAACGAAGGGTTAATGTAAGCATTGTCCAGTGGAGGAAGCAACTTCGTAAACCTAGAGGGACATGCGGTACAAGTACTCTAACTTTTTTGAAGATTCAATTACTACTTTCTTCTTGACTTAGCCCAGTTTTCTTGTTTGATCTCTCGGGGACGAGCAATGGGTAAATTGGTATCTATTGTAACAATCCGTTTCCATCGTTATAGGTAGACATTTGGTGAAAAATTGTTGTCATGAAAACTTCTGCAATAGAGACTTGAAACTTTTGGCCTATGCTAGACATAGACTAAATCTAACCAAGGCACGGTGTAGGGCAATCCCAGAATGGATTGGGTAAAATGTCTACGCTTGGGTAGGTTTTCTAATATCTAAGACTAGTGAACCCTATGATTTTTCATAATCAAATTTGGGTGTAGAACTTCCTATATCAAACTTTGCATGAGAGGGTTAGTTTAGAACGTTAATTTCAAAGGTGTGTTGCGATATGGGGGCTTTTTGGGAGAAATCTAAGTTTATGCCTCATGCAATACGCTATAGCGGGTTTCACACTACTATAGGTGGGAAATGAATTCCTTTTTAAGGGGGTGACCCCACTATGACAAAGCTTCTATATCAGGTTGAGCCATAATATCGAGTTAGGTCGTTATAGCAGGTTGGGGAACTATAGCAGGACGATCACAAATTAATACAGGAAAAGCACCAAAACCTCTCAATATTCTATAACTTCATTTTTGGGAAATGAAAAGGCTATTTAAAGTAATTTTATTTCATTTTCTACCACTTACTTCGGTAAAGGTATGTTATTTACTCCCCTACTTTGTGTTTCAATATTTAATGATTATGAACTTTGCCTATGGTTATGTGATACGCTCAAATTACACCTTCCTAAAGAAGCATAAGCGATCGTTATCAAGTAAAGAACTCAACTTGTAGGTTGGGGTTGATCCCACGAGGAAAATGGTTTAGACTTTACTTTAATCAACAATTATATTCAATTAGCCAAAGTACTTCCAGAAACAAAGAAATAAAAAAGGGGGGGGATTTGTTGAACAAATTGTAAGAATTCAGTAAGTAATCAATAATCAAAAGTCAATTTTGGTTGTTATCAAGATGAGAAAATTAACTAGGGTATACGTGTTCACCA
>NW_006239787.1:0-14938 GCF_000226075.1 Solanum tuberosum
TCAACAATCGACAACCTTAACAACGAATCCAATCCTTCCTTAATACATAAAAAGGGCTAGGTGTGTGGGGGAAAGGATCACCCAACACTAAAAGCTCACATACCTTGGTAGGGATCACCCCCGACGAAAATCCACGATGATCTTGTCGGAAACTTGTTGATATCCTCGATTTCCTCTTCTTCTTCTCCTCTTCTTCTCTTCTTCACTCTCAAGCCCTAGCCTTCACTCTCTTAAAAATGGAACAAAATGATCCAAAGATCAGCCCTATACAACAATACATCCTCAAAAGAAATAGCTAGGGAAAAGACCAAAATGCCCTTAATGATTCCCGGACGGATTTCCTTGTCAACTGCCCAACTTTCAAAGGCCATAACTCGC
Organism: Solanum tuberosum; assembly: GCF_000226075.1. Classification (NCBI taxonomy): domain Eukaryota; kingdom Viridiplantae; phylum Streptophyta; class Magnoliopsida; order Solanales; family Solanaceae; genus Solanum; species Solanum tuberosum. Next base: position 379 of record NW_006239787.1, read on the forward strand.
TCATACGAACTCGGAATTGAGCAAACTCAGCGGCGTTGGAAAGATAATTCCGCAAGCTTCACAACCATAACTGGAACTACTCCTAAATCATCCTGAGCTAGAAGTTAGAAGTTATGACTGCTCAAAGTTGGCCAAAAATCACTGATTTCATACTTAGCCAAATTTTCCAGATTTTCAAATCCTTTTCAAAAATTGAAAATTTTCAAATTCTAAACCTCTTCTTAGCTATTTCAAATTGCCGGATGTTACAGGGGTTTTGTCCCGACATTCCTCATTGTTTTAGAGGCTTCATAGACGGATAGTTATAGTTCTCTAGTATGTCCATTTCAATTGTTTATGTTAAGACAGTAAGTTGTCATTTTGGCTAGTCGAATGTTCTTTTAAGACATTCCAAGTTATTGCATGAGTTATCTTTTGAGGTTGTTCCTTATTATTTAAGTCTTCTGCTACAAGTTAAGTCAGGCCAAGGGTTCGCTTGGGGCCATCAATGGTTCTCGAGTGCCAATCCCGCCCAGGGTGTAGGCTCAGGGCGTGACACTACATTTGTATATTTTGATCTGTTTGTATATTTCGGTATACAAATGGGTCCTGCATTTGTATATTTCGGTATACAAATGGGATGGCAAAAAACATGGAATGTTTCCTGCGAATTACAAATAAAATAAACTATGGTTATAACATTTAATTTGAATTAATAATTTTTTATTTCATACAATTTTCCTAAAAAAAAATATGTGGACTGAGAGTAATCTTAGTTTAACATTAATTAAAACATATATGAATCAATAGTATAACAAAGGACAATATAACCCTTTTCCATATACTAATTATTTCATAATTAATTATTATGTTATTTAATTTTGATACTTGTTTTATTTATGAAATGTTGTGAATTAATAATTAAGATATGAAAATTGAGTTTGCCTTGACAATTAATGATATGTGTTAGATGTCAAACACATCTAAGAGGTATTTTGAAACGTGGCAAACACATCGCACTTGATATTCATGAATGAAAGAGAGAAAGGGATGGGGAATAGAAAAAAATTAAGCATAATCATTTAATATGCTACGAAAAGTTATATTACTACTATCTAATTGGTCCCCAAAATTAACCATTATATTAATCTATACTTCCTATTATTAATGTTCCAATATTTTACCCACTTTCTTAAAAAGAAAATTTAATTATTCCCTACACAATCCAATATCATAGAATCATCATAGAGAAAGTGCATAGATAGACCCATCTTAAACTTTAAAAAAAAAAATTAAAATTTTTCAAGAAATTTTAAGTTTATGTACATTTATTCCTTCCCATACAACAAAACTTGAGTGTCTTATGTTAATATAAATATACATACAAAATGAGACACCTAAAATTTTAACAAAGTAAACATTAGTAGTAGTACTTTATCTTAATTATATATTTCAAACCAAACAAATGTCTAATACATGACATTGAAAAGCAAATTTAATTATTTTATTTTTTAGAGAAGTGTTTAGGTGACTTTGTTGGTCTGTTAAATCTGCATTGCTGGCAATAACCATAATCTTATTTTCTGACACATAGTTCTGGATCAACCTTCCCTGATGGGGGTTAATGTTTTGTGGGAGTCACAACTTGATTACCACATTCGCCATAGTGACTGGTTGGATGTATCAAGTCTCGTAGAGGCAATCCCATCATATGCATTAACCAGTGAAAGCCTCAGTGTCAGTTTGGATGGTGTACGCTCTTCATCTGTTGACGAATATCTTCAGAAACCTCATGACTGTGGCAGTTACATATATTCTCTTGAAGAGGTGGATGCTGTTTGCATGAATGTACCGAGTGTCCAAATATTCAGGTTTTCTGCGCACAGTATGTGCTCCATGTGGTTGCTAATGCTTATGGAGCGGGAACTTGCTAAGAAATTTATTTTTTCTGAAGGATTACTGGGGATCTACTGCAGATATTGTGGCACTTCTTGCCCAGTCAGGTTTTATTCGTGATGTGCATAAATCTTTACTGACCGATGAGCCCGCTGATAGCTGGTCGAATCTGTACTGGCTATTAGTAATGCCAGAACTCATCCAGATTCCATCCAATCATTTCATAAGGTTATCGTACACTACTGTTCACAGCACAACTTGCTGAATTTCCTGGATCTTTACCTTGACCACCACAAATTGGCATTAGATCATGAATCAGTTTCTTGGATGCAGGATGCAGCAGTGAGTAAACTCGACTTATCATTATGTGATAATATTTTGCTTTGGCTTAGGTATCCAGTATGGATTTTCATTATGTGAGAACCTTAGAATTTCAATCCTATTATTGATTGTTACTCGGCCATAATGGAAACCCATGTTCATATGATTTCCACTTCTGAAAGGCTGAAGTATCAAACTGTCTGTTGAAACCATGCAATCGGTGAAAGACGGTTCCATAACTGTGCTGTGCTTTTGCAATGCAGAACAAGTGGTTATATAGTCTCCTCAGCTTCTTTGCATAATGGACACCAGGATGCAATCTTAAAACGTCTCCTTCATTGCATACTCCCAGGTGGTTTACTTTTGAACTATCTTTTTGTCCTTTTTGACAGCCCAATTCACTAACTTTCTTGTTTTCTTTCTATATTATCATCAGGGAGATAACCAATGGGCCAAGTGGTTGCTTTTGCAAAGAGTCAAGGGGAAAGAGTATGAAGCTTCATTCTCTAATGCCCGTGCTGTTGTATCACATAATTTAGTTTCTGGTAACAGTTTCAGCACCATGGATATAGATGATATAATATGTACTGTTGATGACATCGCGGAAGGAGCAGGAGTAATAGCAGCTTTGGCCACATTAATGTATGCCCCAATTCCGATTCAAGATTGCTTGAGCAGTGGTAGCGTGAACAGGCTCTATAGTTTTGTACAGTGTACATTGGAGAATCTTAGGCCATTCTTCCAGTGCTTTCCTACTTTGTGGTGTGCACTAACTGCAGCATGTTTTGGACAAGATCCAACTTGCAGCAGTATAGGTCCTAAACCGAAATGTAAGTTGCTACTTTTTAATATCTCTAGGTTTGTGCCCCTAAATTTGCTTGTCACCTGGAAGGACCTCAAGAAGTTCTCCAGTAATGGAGTCACGTAGGCCTAACCAAAGTTGCGCTTTTATCTGATTATAACCTTTTCCTTATTAACTATGTCTTCTGCAGTGTTTGGATATTCTGATTTATTAAACTATTTGAATTGGCGTGAGAGTGTATTCTTCTCTTCAGCAATGATACTTCACTCTCACAGATGCTTCCATGCTGGTTCCCTAAGGCTGTCCGGAGATTAATTCAGCTTTATGTACAGGTTGCCTATGAAACTCCAGTTGTCGTTTAACTTACTCACTTGCTCTTTTAAAAAGGTTTCATGGGATGGAAAACAATGTAGGATTTTCCAACTACTATATACTATGGAGACAATAGTCTATCTTTGGCAGTTTCTAAGTTAATTCTAACAAACTCTAACTATCAAATTCTTAACGTGCCTGTTTCATGCTTGGTTGTAATATCTCTGTTATGGTAGGGCCCACTTGGTTGGCAGTCGATTGCAAATTTGCCAGTGGATTCTCCCTCTCTGTTGAGGGACATTGTTCCTTCTGACATCAGTCCCTTGTCCTGGGAAGTTGCCATCCAGAAACACATTGAGGAGCTGTATGATTCTTCATTAAAGGCGAGTAATGCTTCTGTGATCATTTACTAATATTAAATTTTTGAGATATTAGGGGTCGTTTGGTAGAGTGTATTAGAAAAAATAATGCATGCATTAGCCTTGTGTATTACTAGTATCTTGTTTGGTACTCTTTTCCAACCTATGGGCATTAGTTATACACTCTATAGTGTATTAAGGTGTGTATTGCTAATACCATGAATTTCTAGGTAGTAGCAATGCAATGATTATAATGCATGCATTAGCATGATTAAAGACCCAATTGCCCCTCAAAACCTTTTTTACATCTTTTCCACCATAATAGTGGAGGATATCTTTGTAAATTAATTTTTTTATGCAATGCATACTATTTTTTATGCATCAAACCAAACGATGCATAAAGTAATCTATGTATAATTAATGCAAGCATAACTAATACATGCATTGCTAATGCAAGCATTACTAATACACCCTATTTGACATTATTCTTATACACTCTACCAAACGACCCCTTAGTGTCATTTACGTATGCTTCTGAGTTCAAGTCTCACCGCCACCTATAGTCAAAAAAAGATTTTACATGCTTGCCCATAAAAAGATTAGGCCCGCTTGAGGCGTGCTTAATCCTCAGTGCAACTCAAGCTAGGTGCTCTCCATCACTTAATTGGCCATTTAGTACGGCCACTACACAGTACACACCTCAACTTCCACATGCTCTATCTTAAAGGGAGACCACTAAAAAATAAATATAGAAGACAGATTGATCTACTGATGTTAAGGAAACGTTAGGGATGAATATATTAGTAATTATTGTGTTAACTTATAGATTTGTTTTTATCTCTAATCTGAATTAGAATGGTTTGTTTTTGGAAATTTTAATATTGTTATTTTTTTTTTATAATGAAAGATGGAAATAATTTTTAATATTGTTATTAGTTCATGTATTTTTAATAAATTGCAATTTTTCAATGCTTTGCCCATATAATTATTGTAAGTATTAAGAGTATTTTGTATAACATTGTAGAATCAACTAGAAAGATGTTTATTGTTAATTATATGTAGTCTTGAATTCTTTTGATAAGGTGTATAATCTTTATTTCTTTCCTAATTTAGAATGTATGTGTGTACTGTTTAAACATCCAATAGCTTAGGAAAATCATTATGAAATAGACATCTCAATCTTTCTCGCATGTATTCTCATCTCTCATGGTATCAGGACCTTTAGTGAGAAAATAGTCAATATGCAGTTATTAGTGACATAATAGAAGATAAATCCCATTGTCAAGCACTCTGAGGTGGCATTGCTTCCCGGAGGCACTGCACATAAATCGGTACCACCAGTAAGGTCGGCAGGCTCGTGCAACCTAAGCCCCAAATTCATGTGCTACCAAAATCTCTTTTTTCTGGGAGTCACACGCCATTACCTCTGGCACATGCTGTCATTCCTGCCATTTTTTGGGCCACTGTTTCACTTGTTGGAGGTCGCCTCTTGATTCTGATCTCACCCATCCAGGTTCCATCAACTTTTATTGACTGTTAACCCTTTTCCGGCAAATATTTGATAAGGTTCCAACGATAATGTTACTGTCCGGACCATTTTCTATGACTTCCTCAGCACCCTTTTGAGGCTTTTCACCTTTGGTGACTCTTTATAATCATATAATGTTTAGTTTGGTAGTGTATTTAATAATGACGAGTTCAATGTTGCATGCTGACCAGCTTTAGCACATTCATAGGACAAAATGTCACATTCAACACAGAAAAATTTATCAGAATCTGGTATTTTAAGTGGAGAAGGGTAGATAGGCGAACCCGTTATCCATTGAGTTTAGAATTGTGCACCGCTAGACCTCGGGGATTTCTCAGTTATATAAAACAATAGTTATCCAGATACTGGCTAATATATGTTAGGATTATTAATTCATTCACCAGACACAATATAGGTCCAATCGAGAGGATCAACACTTAACAGTTATGTCGCACATTTTTATAGGTCCAATAAAGTCATGCGAAGACGACCTAAAAATAAGTTCGAACTTCTCCTTCACTAGCGTTTTTATTTCCTTTATAAATGTATGTCAATATACTGTATATTTGAACAATCTTAGTCGTCCAGGTATCCAGCCTTATAATTGTTTTGACTAGATCTTGTGTCTGGCTAAAGATCTCTTGTTCCCGGCATGGATGAAGTTGAGGCTTGCCTCCAGAGTCTTCTGTGATAAAAAGATACCTCCAAAACTTAAAGGTAAGTTCTATAGAGTGGTGGTTAGACCGACATTGTTGTACGAGGCAAAGTGTTGTCCAGTTATGAACCTCATGTTCAGAAGATGGATGTTGAGATGGATGTGTGGGCATACTAGAAGCGATGAGATTAGGAATGAGGTTATCCGGGTAAGGTAGGAGTGACCTCTGTGGTGGACAAGACGAGAGAAGTGAGATTGAGATGGTATGGACATGAAGCGGAGATGTGCAGATGCCCTAGTGAGGAGGTGCGAGAGGTTGGATGTAGTTGGTACGAGAAGAGGTAGAGGTAGGCCAAAGAAGCATTGGGGAGAAGCGATTAGACTGGACATGACGCAACTTCAGATTACTGTGGACATGACTTGAGATAGGAGGGTGTGAAGGTCGTGTATTGGATAGAAAGTTAGTAGGTAGTGAAGTGTTGTGGTTCAGGCTTGTTGATGTGTTTCCTTGAACTGGCCGTATTCTTGCCGTTCTAGATTTTGATATCTATCATCATTTGTTTATTGTGTTTCGACTACTGCACTATTTTGTTGTTATTCATATTCTTTTCTTGTAGGCTTTGCATTGCTTCTCTTGTTAGTTTTCATGTTTTCTTCTTCTTTATACCTGAAATTGCTGTACTTGAGTTGATGGTCTTTTGAAAACCACCTTTGTACCTCCATGAGGTAGTGGTAAGGCGTGCATGCACTCTATCCTCCCTAGACCCCAATTATGGGATTTCACCGAGTATGTTGTTGTTGTTGTATCCTGAAGTGGAACGTGTGCATCATATCATGGATCATAGACCCCCTTTTTCGAAAAAATAAAAGTGAGATTTCCCAAGGGAAGACATGGATTCTCCATCTAATTATCATATGTGGATGCCGTTTGCTTGAAGCAAAAGTATACTATGTGTAAGAAAATGAAGAAGAAAGATATATTCAGAGAAAAGTCCAATTTTTCATCTGCTAAATTATACGTAGTAATTCTCATGGCATAGGATAAGGATACACAATATTTTATTGCTCTTGTATTTTGATGTCATCCAAATGGATATATTCAGATTTCATTGGTTGGAAATATCTTTGATGGAATTTGAAAGTTTGTTAAGGTGCTCACAATTTGCCTTCCATGTATTCTGGGTCCTTCTCTAATTTTTAACCGTGTTCATGTTATCATCCCTAATCCAAGTCACTCTCTGGCTTTAGGAATCTAAAGTCGGAATTGAGCACCATTTACATCGTGGACGTGCATTGGCAGCTTTTAATCAGCTGCTGTCAAATAGAGTTCAAAAGTTGAAGTCAGAAAGTTCACGTAGGCAGCATGGGACTCCAGTGCAAGGCCAAACGAACATCCAGTCAGACGTGCAGATGCTTCTTTCACCTATTACACAGAGCGAACAGTTGTTTCTTTCATCTGTAAGGATCATTTTCTTCTAATCAGTTAACAAACTGGCATTCTTCTTTTTCTAATTTCAGTCATATCAACCCTATATCTACTTCTTTTGTCCTTTCATAGTCATAATGTGAAAACTGAAATACCTTATTGTTAGAATATGAATAGGTTTATACAATCCTACTAGAATAGGAATAAGTTTATACAATCCTAGTAGAATAGGAATAGGTTTATACAATCCTATTTAGAATAGAATAGGAATAGAAATAGGAATAGTAAATAGTATCCTACTTGGTAAAGGATTGTATTGTAGTGTCTATAAATGGGGTCTCAATGTAATAATGTAGACACGACAATAATTCAATAATATTCTTCTCCAATATTTCTCACACTTATGTTAGTATACAAGGAAAAACTGTCTTTTCACTACAGTTCTTGAAGTGTCGTTTTGCTCTTTCATCATCATATATTATAGAAAAGTTCTTAAGGAGCCAATTAAACAATAGAATTTTGAAAAATCTTGTGTGAATGACTTCAAGATGCTTTATCTACTGCACCTCTGTGACAGCATGTTAGTGAAAATATCTGATATTAATAGTCATAGTTGGTATCATTTGAATCAAATTACAGTCAAATAGTTTCGCTTTCATATCTTTTGTCTTGGGTCTTACTTTTCTTCGAGTTTTTTGATAAGTATTTTATTTATGCTTCAAGGTAGTAAAAAAGGTTGAACTTACTATGTAAGAGCTATCATAAGAATAATGTATTGAAAGAATATAAATATTTAGAAGATGCACCTTCTCTAAATGCTCTTTGGTTGGAGTGCACTAGAAGACTGTTCTTTATTATGCTGGACTACAAATCGCTGAAAGACAAGAGTCCTATGATGAAATAGTCCATTTATGTGTGAGAGACTTCTATAAAACAAGCTGAAGTGTATATGCAAGAACTCTCAGAGTTTCACATTCTGTTGATAGCGTATTCTGATTTTTATTCCTCTTAAGCATTTGTTGGTTTACATATTTAGGTTGTTCCCCTTGCTATTGTGCATTTCGCTGATTCAGTGTTGGTGGCATCTTGTGCTCTTCTATTGGAGTTGTGTGGTCTATCTCCTGGTATACTCCAAATTGATGTTGCGGCTTTGAGAAGAATAGCCTCCTTTAATAAATCTGGCCCTTGTTTCAATCACCTTCAACAACTTTCCCCCAGGGGGTCTTCATTTCATTCAAATAATAGTGACAATAATATCACTGAATCTCTAGCACGAGGATTGGCAGATGATTATTGCCAGAATGATTGGTTCAATCAAGCTATTCAAAAAAGTGATCAGTACACAACCTCTGACAGACAGCCATCTCGAGCTCTCATGCTTGTCCTGCAACATTTGGAAACATCAAGTCTTCCGTCATCAGCTGATGGAGTGACTTGTGGCTCTTGGTTGTTAACTGGTAACGGTGATGGAGTTGAACTGAGGTCTCAGCAAAAAACTGCTAGTGAACACTGGAGTTTGGTAACAACATTTTGTCAGGCGCATCAACTTCCTGTGAGCACCAGATATCTTGCTTTATTAGCAAGAGACAATGACTGGGTATGAGCTTATTAAATGGCATTGCTGACTTAAAACTTTTTCTTGCTATGGACTATTTATGGGTGTTTCTTTTTTTCCCAGATTGGTTTTCTCTCAGAAACTCAAATTGGAGGCTACACCTTGGAGGCAGTGATGGAAGTAGTAAGTTTCATATCTATTTCACTGTTACATTTCCCACGTTGGTGGAGGAAATGGGCTGTTATCTCCTTATATGTTCTTGGGCAATCTCCACCTCTTAAGCTAGCACAAGGTGAGGATTGCTCAAGACTATATAAGAATACCACTAACTATCCACACTCACCGCACCATCATGACCTCTTGAACTGTCTTTTGGGGTTGAGTTGTACTAAAGTCATTGGGGTAATTGGAATGGGTTTATCCGATGTTGGACCACCATGTTATAATGTGCACGCTCCAGATGTCAGTCTTGGGCATGTTAGAAATCCCATATCGGTTGTGGAAATGGGTAATTGGTCTTCTTATATGGTTTTGGGCGATTCCCCTCAAGAGCTAGCTTTTGGGTTGAGTGAGGCCCAAGGTCCAATTCTTGGCAATCACTACATGTTCCCTTGCTAAGTCATTACTGCTACAAATTTCTCCTTTCAGTTTTATTTTGGATGAGGAAAAGACCTTCTGCTGCTAACTCATAATTTCATCTCACTTGATTTATGTACTACCTGTCAGGCATTAAAGGAGTTCGGGTTTGCACGTCTGAAAACCCACATACTAACAATTTTGAAGAGTACATAATCAAGGAAAAAATTTAGCTCTTCATCAAGTTCAGATACTGGAGAAAAGAAGAATGGGACATCATTTCCAGATGAGAATGTGTATGCACCGGCCGAACTATTTCGAATTATCGCTGAATGCGAGAGGCAAGCAAGGCCTGGAGAAGCTCTTCTTCTGCAAGCAAAGAATTTATGCTGGTCACTTTTGGCTGCAATTGCTTCTTGTTTTCCAGACGTCTCTTCGTTGTCTTGCCTGACAGTTTGGCTAGAAATAACTGCAGCAAGGTTGCCATCATAATTTCTGTTTCTTTTCCATTAATTAATAAAATTCTACCTTCTTTCATAGATGCTCACTACTTTCTGGAAATTTATTTCCCATGGACATCCTTTACAGGGAAACATCAGCCATCAAAGTTAATAATGCTGCTTCCCAGATTGCAAACAATGTCGCAGCTGCTGTGGAAGCCACAAATTCCCTACCTGCATCTGCCAAAGCACCTACAGTTCATTATAATCGCAAAAACCCAAAGCGTCGACGACTCATGGAGCCTGTGTCAGTGAATTCCTTAATTTTCACAATCCCTGATGTACGAAAGGCAGATGGTAATGTGAGAATTCAAGACATGACTGCTGGAGAGGAATGTGAAAAGCAAGTTGATCAGGACGAGAAAGTTTCAAATGACTCTGATGAAGTGGCTGGTTCTTTGTCTAGAATGGTTGCTGTGCTTTGTGAACAACATTTATTCCTTCCTCTGCTCAGGGCTTTTGAAATGTTTCTTCCTTCATGTTCACTCTTACCTTTTATCCGAGCTCTTCAGGTATGCTGAGCCGTTGATGTCAACTACACGTTACCTTTTTTAAATGAAGGGGCATTACTTCAGAATCTTATAATTGCTGAAAATTTTCTTAGCTTCAGACTGACAGTTGTTAAACGTTTCATCACTGTTCTTGCTGTCTTCCCTTGTTGTTTGCCATATTGAAAGCACAATATTGGTAGTTGTAATGGTGCCAATTGAGAATATAATAACTAGGTAAATAAAAGTGTGCTCTCTCTAACTACTTAAACTTTTAAATTAGATGGTCACACCCTTTAAGAAGGCAGAGGTCCTGGGTTCGAGTCTCACCATCACCCTTTAAAAAAGAATTTTCATGTGCTTGGCCATGGAAAAGAATTAGGCCCGCAATTGAGAGGGTGTGTTGAGAATATATGAAGTGTTTTTTCTAACAACTTAAGTTTTTAGATGAGATGGTCACACATTTTAGCAGTGCCCAATACAACGTTGAGATTCACAGCTTTTCAAATTGCCACCCAGCTGATTGTCTCATGACATAATTGACTCCTTACATTCATAATATTTTAGTAGTCCACTCTTGTCCCCTCATGGTTTTTCACATTGCAAGGTGCAATTTTGACTTGCATCGTTATGAGAAAGCTCCTGGGTAGAGTCTCAAGTTGGTCTTAGAATTGCTGCTTTATAGCTACTACTCATGAATAATAGTGTTTCCAGATGTATATGCAGGATCCTTTTCACTGTTTGGACAAAAAGATGTAATCAATACTTTAAAGCTTTTGACTTATATATTTAGTGGTAAGTTTTCTTTGGGGTTGGGGTGACTTGTTATGTAATAATTATCAAGTCATGTTATACGTTTTCCTCACTTATGCACCTGTAACAATGGTGTCGTGTTGGTCAAGTTATCCCTGGTTGCTGCTGCCTTCCCTTAGTTCCCCTTAGTTTGTGCAATTTGGTGATATAACACTGTGAAGTGATATTCTTTCCATCTTCATTCTTTTTCCTTCACGACTTCTATTGCTTCCTTGAAAGTGGATATCGGTATCCTTAATTTTATTTCCCATGCTGATCTGCTAATTGCAATGGATTTGAAAGGGGGAGAGATAAATTTTGGGGGACTTGGCAAGAGTAGTTCAACGGATGGCTACTCATTTTTTTTTATATGGAGCCATTTTATGTTAAGAGAAAGCTGCATGCTATGGTTGTCAAGCAAAGGATGAAGGATTTACTTTCTTAGTTTTGTATAAAGGATTCCCTTTACTCTTTAAAGTTATTATCTCTTGCAACTCCAAGCTTTAGGAAAAAAGAACAGAACTAAAATATTGGGATACAATCTCATTGGTGTCTAGCACACTCTTAAAAATACTAAATCAGAACAGAAGTGTTGTTGCTTCCTTGCATGTGTAACATATCTCATTGGTTTCTGGCAGACATCTAAATATAAAAATAATGCATCATCAGAACGAAATGATGTTGATTCTAGTGTACAATATCATGTGCAGTGCTGTTCCTATTGTGTAATATTATGTGTAACTAAGTCGTTTTGTTTAATAAGATACACATGTCGTGAATATAATAACAGTTGTCTAATTCCATATACCCCAAATCTTGCTGTTTCGTTTCCAGGCATTTTCTCAAATGCGCCTCTCTGAAGCATCAGCTCATCTGGGATCCTTTTCTGCTAGAATTAAGGAAGAACCTCATGTATACACACAAGCTGGAAAAGAAGGGAAAATTGGAAGTGTATGGATAAGTTCTACTGCTGTGAAAGCTGCTAATGCGTTGCTCTCAAGATGTCCTTCACCTTATGAAAAAAGATGCTTATTTCACCTCCTCACTGCCACTGATTTTGGTGATGGAGGTTCTGCTGCAACATGTTATCAAAGACTCTACTTCAAAGTAAATTTGGCAGAACCTTCTCTTCGCTAAAATGATGGCCTACATCTTGGAAACGAGCCACTAGATGATGCTTCACTTTTAACAGCTTTAGAGGAACATGGGCACTGGGAACAGGCATGCAATTGGGCTAAGCATTTAGAGGCCAGTGGTGGGTCTTGGAAATCTGCAACACACCATGTTACCAAAACACAGGTATTCGGCTTACTATTTAGAACTCTCTTTCCTCTTGTCAGCTTTTAACTCAAGCATCATTCTTCTAGAGCTGTTTCTTTCTGTGAGTTAGGATTTTCTTTGTGGCTGTGATTCCTTTTTTAAGATGCATTCAATTAACACTTGCAGTACAAAAATAGCTAGGGATTTTTTTTTTTTGGAAATCTTTGTTCTGTTTCTTTCCAAATCAACATTCCTTGTAGTATTGTTCACCATATAACAATCCTATTTACCTAATAACAGTTTCTCAAGTGTAATGCCTGAACAGTTTGTCCATGTTCCAATCTACCCCTTTGTGTTCTATAGCATAGGAAATTTTTCTTCCCTTCTCTAATCCCCTTTTATACTTCTCTTTCCTTTTCCTTGTCTTCTGAAGGGGATATTTGGTGTGGGGAGGGGCTTGGGTTGGCTGCAACATAATATATAAGTCACCTCACAGTTTGTGTCATCCATTGAATGGACAGAGGAATTCATTTCAAGTGTTTGCGCTATTGAGTCAGTGAAGACATAAAAGTTCTGATGCACAATAGTCTTATATTGTGTCATTTATAAAAAAAATCGCTTACATAGATTTCTGTGGAACTAATTACTCAATTGATTCAAGATGAAAGGAGCTGTTTCAATCAAAGAAAGGATATATCAAATCCTATGCTTGTTTCTCTTGACTGGAGGCAGGAACATAGTAAAGCGTACTGATTTGATTTCTCGACTGACTGATGAAAGAAGAATTGTATGCATTCCCATGGGTTTAGAAAAAATTAACCTAATGATATGTCATATGTGCTGTAACAAGTATTCGGCGGTTCTAGTTGTGGGGAAAATAAAGGATGTGCAACATGACTGGTCACGGGAATCAATCTTAGATTGCCATGGCATTTACAGAGAGTGGTGCATCTCAGTAGCCATTTCTTTCTTAATTTGAAGCAATACAATTCTTGTTTCTAGAGCCATCAAAGGTTTCATGGACTTTGAAACTCTTATGTTCCAAAATCTTAGTTGGCTTAGAAAGCCAAATGAGACTTTTGTTAAAGATATTTATAGTGACATTAACATATGGAAATACTTCCAATAGAAAAGGATGACTTTATGAAAACTTAAAACAACTTGTATATATATTGATCATAGTTTAGTATGTTTTTCAAAATCAAACTAAGTTAATGTCTTTGGGGTTGAGGGCAATGGGAAAAGGACATCTTGATTGTGAAGGTCACTTATTTCTTATATTAATTAACAATGATCAAGAGCCTAATGTTAAATGCAACATTTTACCACATTCACAACTTGGAAGTTAAAAACTTAAAATTGCTATTGAGCGGCTACGTGAATACAATTTTAGTACTAAATGCTGAATGGACCACTGAAAACAGGAAAAAAAAAGACTTGAAGAGCAATAATCATTAATCAGTCAAATTCTTGGAGAAGTATACTGGACCTGTGTATGAGATCGTACATGCTCCAGATTTCTTACTTTCTGAATATCCTTGTGCCCGTGGTTCTTAATTTCCACGGCTTTCAGTGTTTGTCTTAAGATCTTTTAACTATAATCTATCTAGAGATATCATTGATGTCCATATGGACAGTGTCATGTCATATGTGCTATCTTGGTGGTGTAATTGTTTGTCCCTTTGGTGTTTCTTCTTTTGTATGATTTCTGTTATATGACGTATTACCATATCTTGCAATCTGCTGTTGTTATCTAATGATTTGTCCATCCTTTATTTTTTGCATAGCTTTCTCATTGTAGTTGACTCATGACTGCAATTTTTTTATCAATCTATTCCTCTTACAATCTCCTTCTCTCCCTGTGTTTATGTTCATGCATGAAGGCTCAGTCCATGGTTGGAGAGTGGAAGGAGTTTCTTTGGGATGTTCCGGAAGAAAGGGCTGCTTTATGGGGTCACTGCCAGACTCTCTTTCTTAGATATTCCTTTCCACCATTGCAGGTATTTTAGTTACATTGTGAGACAGATGTAACATCAGCCTATCCTGCAGTTTGTTTCATTTTCAAATTAAGTAAATTTTGCTCTCTATTTTTCTTGCTGTTAATTAAGAAT
>NW_006239787.1:14996-16332 GCF_000226075.1 Solanum tuberosum
GGGGGGTGGGGGGGGGGGGGGGGGTGTTTGTCTGGATGCTTTTTCACCTGATGATTGCTATTGAGACTTATTTAATTTCCTTATCTGGGTGCGGTGAACCTTTAATCTGTAGGTGGGATTATTTTTCCTTAAGCATGCAGAGGCAGCGGAGAAAGATCTCCCAGCCAGAGAGCTTCATGAACTGTTGTTGCTTTCTCTACAATGGTTGAGTGGAATGATTACTCAATGCAGCCCGTAAGTGTTTTACTGAGCTCCCCCATTTGACATATTCATTTGTAATACCTCTTGATATGACTCTTGGATAAATGTATCAGAGTTTGTCCTTTGCATCTTTTGAGAGAAATTGAAACTAGAGCATGGCTATTGGCTGTTGAATCAGAGACTCAAGTGAAAAGCGAGGGAGAGCTTACCCTTTCTAGTCCTGAACCTGCAAGTGGCAAGGGGCCTAACATTATTGACCGAACTGCAAGCATTATTACTAAAATGGATAACCACATTAATTCAGTGAGAAACAATTCTGGAGGGAGGAATGATACAAGAGAAAGTAACCAATCACATCTCAAGACCACTCAGATGTCAGATTCTAGCTCAGGTACCATTTTGGGCAGTGCAAAAGTTAAAAGGAGAGCGAAAGGCTTTGTGCCCTCAAGAAAGTCTTTAGCTGATCCAGTGGACAGAAGTAATGAGCCTGAAACTGGCTCCATTAATTTTAATGTGAAGGAGGATTCACAGGTACCTGATGAAAACCTTAAAATGGAAGCAACTTTCTCAAAGTGGGAGGAAAGAGTTGGACCTTCAGAGCTAGAACGGGCTGTCCTTTCTCTTCTGGAATTTGGACAAATTGCGGCTTCCCGACAGCTTCAACATAAATTATCTCCAGGTTGCATACTATCTGAATTTAAACTTGTTGATGCTTCCCTAAAGCTTGCTGCAATTGCCACCCCAAACAACAAAGCATCGATATTGGTGCTTGATGGTGAACTTCGTTCTGTTATGCAGTCATACGATCTTTTCCCTAATCAACACGTGATTGATCCTCTCCAGGTAATCATTTGGTTTTATCTCCTCTTTTTTCTTTTGTTCCAGGTCATTTAGGTTGACAAAAATATATATTTGACTATCCTTCATATCACTCTTTCCCCAATCATTTCTGCATTGACAATTCGAAACACTATACAACACTTAGGCATTTATTTTCCTGGTTTAGCTTTCCAACAATTGCTCTGAGGCTCCAGGGCTGGAGATGCATTCAGTTTAACACGAAAACTGGAAGGCTTGGTAGTGGGAGCGTAAGGAGGTGGGTGGAAGGAGAAGGGGGGGGGGGGGGGAGGGGATG
>NW_006239787.1:19253-61717 GCF_000226075.1 Solanum tuberosum
TCAGACTTCTACTTTGACACTTTGATTTAGTTTTCATCATTTGAAATTTCAGTTGTCCTTGATTCTTTGCAACACGAGAAAGAAAAGAAAATTAATATCTAGTTTCACTTCAGGTACTGGAAAGTTTTGCATTACTCCTAACTGAAGGTAGGGGACGTGGCCTTTGCAGGTGAATAATATCAGTTGTGAAGGCAGCAAACGTTTTGGGTCTTTCATTTTCAGAAGCATTTGAGAAGCCTCCCATTGAACTCTTACAATTGCTTTCTCTAAAAGCGCAAGACTCTTTTGAAGAAGCAAAGCTCTTAGTTCAATCACATTGTATGCCTGCAGCTAGTATTGCTCAAATTCTTGCGGAATCATTTTTGAAGGTACATTTTATTTTGTCCTTGATTCCCCCAGGAGCATGTGGATAGACTCAAAATAAAATCCCTGAATATTATGGTGGCATCAAATTTGAGTGTTTGTAGAAATTTGCTAAGTTACATCAGGGCTTGTCCAGTAACGAAGCTATTGTCTATATGAAAAGTATGCGGTTCAGGTTGTTTATGATGTTCTCTGTATTTACAAATGTTATCTCATCGCAGGGTTTGCTAGCAGCACATCGTGGAGGTTACATGGAATCTCAAAAAGAGGAGGGACCTGCTCCTTTATTGTGGAGATTTTCTGATTTCTTGAAGTGGGCTGAGCTTTGCCCCTCTGAACCAGAAATTGGCCATGCTTTACTGCGTTTAGTTGCCACTTGTCAAGGAATACCACATGCCTGTGAAGTAAGTGTATCTTCGTTTAGATGATCTCCCATTTGTCAGCATCATGAAAGCCCTGTTCTGTAAACCATGGACTTACTAAGTTAGTGTTTGAATGTCAACAGAAAGTTGGTAATGTGGGAGCTATTTGCTCTTTGGTTTTTAGTATTACAGCCTAATTGAAGTCACATCCTCTCTCTGCAAAAATTGTTCTTCAGGTTGAGCTTCTCATTTTGTCACACCATTTCTACAAGTCCTCGGCATGCCTCTATGGAGTTGATGTTCTTGTAGATCTTGCATTCAAAAAGGTGGAGGCATATGTATATGAGGGTGATTTTCCATGTTTAGCTCGCTTGGTAACTGGAGTGGGGAACTTCCATGCACTTAATTTTATTCTTGGTATCCTTATTGAAAATGGTCAGCTCGATCTTCTTCTTCAGAAGTTTTCAGCTGCTGTTGATGCCAACGATGCTGACGAGGAAGTAAGAGGATTCAGAATGGCTGTTCTCACATTACTCAAGCAATTTAATCCCAATGATCTCGATGCATTTGCCATGGTTTGTACTTGTGCAATTTCATGTTAATAGATGTTTTATCCTCCCCCTTGATACAATTTGATTTTTCTACCAAAAAATGTTATCATTTCCTCAAAGCAGAAAAAATGCACCTTTTTGAGAGTAAATAACATGCACCTCTTTATTTCCCCTTAGGTTTATAGCCGCTTTGATATGAAAAATGAGACTGCTTCTCTTTTGGAGTCACGAGCACACCAATCTTGTAAGGAGTGGTCCCTCCGTTCTGACAAGGATCAGACTGATGAGCTCTTGGCTTCCATGGGGTACTTCATTGAAGCTGCTGAAGTTTACTCTTCAATTGATGCTGGGAGCAAAACACGCCAAAGTTGTGCTCAGGCATTACTTCTCTATCTTCAGATTCGGATGCCAGACTTGCACTTCATCTATCTCTCTGAAACTAATGCACGGAGGGCCTTGGTCGAACAAACCCGTTTCCAAGAAGCACTAATTGTTGCTGAAGCTTATGGTCTTAACCAGCCAGGTGAATGGGCTCCAGTACTTTGGAATCAAATGCTAAGACCAGAGCTCATTGAACGGTTTATGGCTGAGTTTGTTTCTGTGCTCCCCCTTCAACCCTCAATGCTTCTTGAACTTGCTAGATTTTACAGGGCTGAAGTGGCTGCAAGGGGGGATCAGTCACAATTTTCTATGTGGTTGACCGGGGGAGGGCTCCCAGCTGATTGGGCGAAATATCTCGGGAGATCATTCAGATGTTTGTTGAGAAGGACTAGGGACTTGAGGTTGCGATACCAACTGGCTACCATCGCAACAGGATTTACCGATGTGATTAATGCGTGCAATAAAGCATTCGATAAAGTCCCTGACAGTGCTGGGCCTCTTGTCTTGAGGAAAGGTCATGGAGGAGGTTACCTTCCACTGATGTAATAAGAGACTCAACATGAGGCCTCTTACAATCGGTATTCAGTTTTGAGTTTTTGTCCACCAAATTTAGCTTTTGTAGGAAGCAGCCTGAATTCTTGAAGACACAAGAGGTGATTAGGTGTGATGAGTTGATGATCTGCAAATTTTGGCATCATTTTATTTGTTCATTTGCCCAACTTACTTTTCCAACTGAGCTGAAGCCTGGTAAAACTAAGTGAAGTGTTGTTGTTTAGAAGAGAAATGTACATTAGAGGAGATGTTCAATGTTGTACAAAATGCTTTTGTTGATAAGCAATTTAAGTAGGTGGATGGGAGTTGTTTATTTTTGTGAGTTGCCTGAGGTGATCCAACTTATTATCTTCTCAGAAATCTTAGTAGCTAGTTGTCTTTATTTCATGATGTGACCATTTACATTTAGGGGTCATTTGATAGAGTGTATTAGAAGAAAGGATAATGCATGTATAAGGTGTTAAATATTACGTTGAAGCTATAAAGCTTTTGTTAAAGGTAATTTGTCGTAGCTAAACAAGATGTGATTCAACGAAGAAGAGAAAATAATTTCGATAATATATCTGATTTAAACACCTTATGTCTACATTTTTCTTCTTCTTAATTGTTATTTCTTATCAGTTCAGTTGTTATGTCCAATTAGTGTTTGTATCAGAAAACTAGCTGTATTAGTTCAGTTGTTATTTCCAATTAGTGTTTGTATCAGAAAAGAAATTGCATTATTCATGTGTTTAGGATTGGTTATTGATCAAAATCAAAAGTTAAAATTAAGTTTGAACCCACATAAAATCACATATATCCACAACTCGACCTTTTCCCCCTATTTTTGGGCATTTTTTCCACAATCGATTTTGAAGTTGAAGATCCATCCTTCTTCGACTAAATTTGTAGATGAAAAAACTAAAAGTCAAAAAAAAAAAACGATACCTGATGAAGTGAAAAAAAAATTTGGATGAAAATGAAGATAAAGAAGAACTATCCCTTCAATAACTTGTAATTGATAAATCAGAAAGAAAATAGATTTGAAGTTCAAGAATAAAGTGATTGAGATAATTGGTAATACTATGGAGTGATTTTAGACGTGAAAAAAGGGGGGAAATCTTGGGATGATAGTTTATGTATCCGAAAGAGGAATTTTTATAATTTTTTGAAATGGCAAGGGAATAATAGAAAATAGGATAAAAAGGACGTGTAGCCTATACAACTACGAATCTGAGGTTAAAAAATAAGGTAGGGATCATTTGTTCTTTTTGATTTGAAGGTGATCAAATTCATTCTATCCAAATTTACAAGCCCCTTAACGAGATTATGAATATTAGCATAAGAGTTGAAGACATGGTTAACATCAAAGAGTTTATCTGCAGGTTGATTTGCCTCATGTAAAGATACATAATTTAAGGTTAAAACTTAGACGAGAAAGCACAATTATAAATTCCAGAGCTACCACAACTTGTCTAACCCAATAATTCAAAAGCAAAGTGCAGAAAAAGAGGGAGCTCAGCTCACTGCAGAAAGGAAGTAGAAATAAATGATATGCATGAGCATGAGAATAAACATATTGTTGAAGAAATAAATGAATTCTTCCATCATCCAAAATTCCATTGGCCACAACAGGACCTTCATCACCAGAGATGCTACTTCTCTTTGTTATTTGTACATTAATTCCAAGGACAGCTGATCTCTTTATAACTCTATGGATACTTACTTTCTAGCATAGTTGACTTTCTGCAAATGGCGGTAATACTGAATAGTAACTAAATTCAATTTTAACCATACCATGCAGCTAGTGACTAGAAAACCATAGAAACTAATCCTTCTTTGAGGTTGCATTATCAGGACGATTTTGTGCAAGGTATCGCTTTGTTCTCTCAAGAACACCAAAGAATATTGATCCTCCAATGCCTATCCAAAGCACTCTTGGCCCGATACCCTATAATGAAATTTAATTCCAAACAAACAGAGGTAAACAAGCATGTATCAGACTGACTGATAAGTTTCAGATTCAAATGGTACACCTACATATTTATTGCAAGTCAGAAAAAACAAAAGAAGAAAGAAACTCAGTAGATGTGGGAGAAACGTGGAAATATTCCTTGTGGCAAGTCCTTAGCAGCTTATATTTGATGCAATATTTAGGATGACGCATCTATGTTAGGAGAAGATAGACAAAGTACATGATATTTACTTATATGCACGGAAGATGAGGAAAATGTGTGGTATCAGTTTATGACTATATTAGGGTCCCATCAAAATCGGGCCTGGTTATGCAGCATGGAGTTATAAACAATTAGTGATTAGGGAAGCAAAGGACCAGAATTCAACGTAAATGTAAGTTTCGGGGCATGGCTCTCTTTTAATATTTGCACCTGTCGTAATCCCAGGATACCAAAATGGTGAAAGGTGGGGTGGGGATGCTAAGCTCTTTCATCATCCATTTGATTTTCCATAAAAGAGAAATAGACAAACCAAGAAAAGAGACAGTCTCCAGGATAAAAGAACTCAGGTTTGGGTCCTAGTACTGCAGTCTAAAAGGAATTGTGGGATACATTTACCTTTAGAAGTGCTGGAGTCCCTTCTTCTGCAACAATAGTCTTCACACAATCAACAACGCCTTTGTATTGATTGGCAGAACCCTGCAGAGGAACAAGACTAGAATTCATTACCTAAATTAACTGAAAAGGTCGTCTTGCCATTTATGGAAGTGTCATTTTGTAATAGCCATGCATGCATTGGATGAAGAGACTGAGACACGGAGAATTTGAGTACCATGTGAAGCAAGTAAGTACCTGAGTCATTAATCTCGTCTTAATGACATCAAGAGGAGTAGTTATAGCTCAAGTTAGAGCACCTGCAAGAAGTAACGGTAGCCATTGATAGCTTTAGACAAGGGGTTCATTATGTACATGCAGACGCAGGAAAATCATATATTTACTGCAGCAACATGAAAAGTTATAAATCTAGACAGGCTAAACAAACAGAATTTCAGTAATTTGCATTTCCCACACAGCAATTACTTTTAGTCAGATAATCATGTCAATCGTCGCTCAACATTCCGTATTCATTCACTGAAATGGCAATTCAACAGTCTTTTCTTCATAACTTAAAGAACACTTTGATGCATAACTTTTAATAGGTACCATTTGTGTCCCAAATCCCCCCATAGCAAAAAAAAATCAGTAATGAATAAATTTCATTGATGTGTTCCAGAGCTGGTAGGGCAATTTATAACTGACAGCTCTTTTGAGGAGATTCCAGATTGGCCCAAAGGATTTCCATATTGATGGATCACTCTACAACTCTTCAAGAGTATGATTAAAGAACCCTGCAGTTCAGTTTTCTACTTCTTAAAATCCATAGGTTCTGAATCTAGAGAAATTCAAACAAGAATAGATGGCAAATGCTTGTTTTGTTCTTGAAGTTAGGACATGCTTTATCATTTCCCACTCCAATTTATTAATCCAAAGGAGGAAGACAAAATTGTAGAGGTCATTATGTGATTTGAGTCAGTACTGGGCAATTAGTTGGTTTAAACACCCTCTTAATTGTGCAATGTACAACTTATCTTTACTTGAGCCTACATTTCTTGATACTTCAAGCTTAAATGAAAGAGCAAGTGACACCCTCTAGTCAGCAGCTGAATTATTAAAATAAAAAAACAGCATGCCTTAACGAGGACTACCAATGGATGGACATGTAATAGGACTATGAAGGTGGTTTACCAGCGAAAGTACCGATAACTGCATTCTCTGGATCATTCAATTCCCTTTTTGCCTGGTAAGAGGTACATAAGGCAGCTCTGATATCAATCTTAGTATTTAAGACTAGTGCCATTCCTTTTTCAATCAAACAGTAAAGCATCTGATCATCTTCATCCATGATGGAAGTGGAAAAGCAAATAAGCAAATTTAACGTCCTCATGTTTGTTAGTTCAAACACTATTCCATGAACTTTTGATGCTACTGAAGTGAGAAGTCAAGCATGCAAGGAGGAAAGACAAGAAGAAACGAGCTCAGAGAATTTCTGTTCAAGTATGAATATACCAGTTTATGCAAAACCTTTTCTTATTTTCCTTAGCTGTACATCAAAATTTAGACTACATGCGAATGAAGCTCTATCACACATAATTATTCAACAAAGAAATGGGTAAGTTTCATATAATATTGAAAAGTTGCTCTCAACATCTTGGAAAGAAGGATACTTACAGCCAGCTTATAACCTATCCGCAGCTGCTCATAGATACAGAACTGGATGGCGTCAAATGGTAAATCTCGAAGTAGAAATGACCCATATCCCTACAAAATCCCCATAATATGATAAAATAAACCAATGTTATATCTATCATGTGAAAGTTGCACCCAGCTATCATTTGCAGAAAACTGAATCAGACGAGGACTACCAATGGATGGACATGTAATAGGACTATGAAGGTGGTTTACCAGCGAAAGTACCGATAACTGCATTCTCTGGATCATTCAATTCCCTTTTTGCCTGGTAAGAGGTACATAAGGCAGCTCTGATATCAATCTTAGTATTTAAGACTAGTGCCATTCCTTTTTCAATCAAACAGTAAAGCATCTGATCATCTTCATCCATGATGGAAGTGGAAAAGCAAATAAGCAAATTTAACGTCCTCATGTTTGTTAGTTCAAACACTATTCCATGAACTTTTGATGCTACTGAAGTGAGAAGTCAAGCATGCAAGGAGGAAAGACAAGAAGAAACGAGCTCAGAGAATTTCTGTTCAAGTATGAATATACCAGTTTATGCAAAACCTTTTCTTATTTTCCTTAGCTGTACATCAAAATTTAGACTACATGCGAATGAAGCTCTATCACACATAATTATTCAACAAAGAAATGGGTAAGTTTCATATAATATTGAAAAGTTGCTCTCAACATCTTGGAAAGAAGGATACTTACAGCCAGCTTATAACCTATCCGCAGCTGCTCATAGATACAGAACTGGATGGCGTCAAATGGTAAATCTCGAAGTAGAAATGGCCCATATCCCTACAAAATCCCCATATTATGATAAAATAAACCAATGTTATATCTATCATGTGAAAGTTGCACCCAGCTATCATTTGCAGAAAACTGAATCAGTAATACCCAAAAATTGTAATGAACTAGATATGTGACATTAAAGAACAAGCATACCGCATAAAGACCTTTAAAACCTTCTTTTGAGACTATTAAGCGAACAGCATCAGGAGCCGAAGCAAATTGCCTAGTTTGCATTCGCTGCTTAATGACCTGTAGTGTCAAGAAACCAACTGCAATCAATAGATTAACATAGGGAATATCCTAAACAGGAAAAATCAAGAATGATAACAAAAGGAGAATCATGATATTCAGGAAACTGAAAATCTCAAAAAAAAATCATTCACCTCAGTTGGAACACGAACGAAGGAGGCAGCAATGCCTCCTAAAGCACCAGCAGTCTGAATGAAATTTGGCAGTTCTTATTATGAAACATAAATCACAATTGAATGAGTAATATGCATGCTTCAGAATTCAGACGTCAGATACTGAGATACAAAAGCAACTTTCATTTGTGAACATTTATATTTGAAATACCACAAGAATGTGTAGGCATAACTTGAAGAATAGTGACCTGTGAAAACCAACTTTATGAAGATTCCAGATAGAGTTAAATGCATGTATAATTTACAGGAATAAATAATATTCATGAGGTGATACGAAATCATGTTCAGTAACCAGGATTTAGTGTGTGCTTGACAGACTGCAAGATTTATGTCATGTTTCTTCGCTTATTTCATTGCATATACATTTCCACTAGCTAATTACCTTAGTTTCGTAATGTATCATATCATCTAGTACACTGACAGTTGTGTTCCTTTTAGTCCTCAAATTCTTCTCCATGTGGTAACTTTTTCTTTTTTCGTGGGGAATAATGACTATGGAAACAGTATATTCCATCAAACACCCACTAGAAAGTTTTAAAAATGATTTTTAGTCACATAAGTTCTATTAATGAATTGGTGGATGTCGTATGTCACATCACAAACTAGAAAACAAAACCAGCTTGATTCAAAAAAACTAGAAAACAAGATCAAATGCTGTCATGACAATGGGAGGAGAAATTCTCACAAGATGGGCCACAGCACTAAGATTTTCAGGAAACATCTTCAATAGCTTCTGCTTTGCCGGTTCATATACACCAACAAAAATAGCAGAAGCCCTGCACGGGAGAACAGGATCAATAGAAACTGCTATTAAATACCCTTAGGTAAGAAACCGTACAAGAAAATAGGGTTGTTCACCTCAGTAAATGAAAGCTAGTTACGGTTGCAAAAGAGAATTTCAATTGCATCGGTTGACAAAAGTGCAGGTGTCATGGAGACTGATATACATAGTTCTATACTATTAAATAGTACTTTGTTACTACAACTTACGGTAGGACTCCAGCAAGATTTCCAAGAAGCCCAGAATACAACCCTTTCAAGGCTATTTGTCCTCCACCACGAGCTACCTGCACAGGGAAGCAATGCACTGATGATTCGAATACTCAGGGGGAAACAACAGACTGAAAATAATGTAATTAAAATGAAAAGAGGCCTGGCACTCTGCATTCAACTATTTTAATGGCAGTAAACCTGAATATAACTACTCAGCTGTATGCAAATGGAGTGTCAACTGGACTACACAATAAAATGTAGTTATGAATACTTCAAAAGTTCTACTCTATCTAAATTATCTATCTACCCTTTCCTCATCTCTTTGTTCCAGTCTGTCAACATAAGGAGCTAATAGCCTAGAGAATCCTTAAAAAGCCTGTTGTGAATTGTGAAGCTACTAAAGATACCAATTCAACATGGTAGAATCACTCATATAATTGATATAGACTTCGGTTATAAACAATTAACTTGCCTGCAGCCGTGTCTTTATTGTATCAATGGGATATAAAACTGTTTCAACAACAACACCGGCGGTCCCTCCTGCTATCACACCCTCTGCACAAATTAACCATTAGAAAAGCCAAACCTCGAAACAAAAGATTCTTGTCCTATGATAGTTTTGATAACTGAAATATTTGCTAAAGTTGGGGAACTCTATGTTATTAATATCTGTAGCCCAACTAGTATGAAATAATTATGATGCATCATATACTTCTTTTTTAGATAAAGATGATGCATCATATACCACCTTCTTTCTATGACCGAGAAATCTAATCCTTAGGAGCAACCACACTCTTCAAAACTAGGGGATAATAGTCCCGCCCCTCTACCCTTCTCCACTAAAATACCAACCTTAGTTTGCATGGCAAGGGCTTGAACCTGTGACCTAAGTCAAGTCCCTCAACCTTTGCCACCTGAACTAAGTCCTGGGAGCATGATGCATCATATACCTATCCAGATTTGTATGATGTACTCTGTCCCACTACTAGCTTAGTACTGAGCCTTTACTACTAATGAACCTTGTCAAAAAGAAATTATGATGCCATCATAAGCTTTTAAGCACGAAGTTGCTCCAGAGAAAAAACCATTCTACCATTTGACAGGCTTATCACTTGAATTCTCAGCTGACACTCAAGAACATTTTTTACTAGTGACTCAATAACATTTTCTAAAATAAGGTAAATGATCTTATTAATGTTGGAAGAATCCCCGGTATACCAGCTCTATAACAAAAAAGTAGTCAAAATGACTTTTTGACAAAAGACTATACTATTCAAATATCTGTGTGGTGTGGCTGTTCAATTCCTACCTACAAATGTTGAAGTACTTTTGTAAATGAAATCAAAATAACAAATGAAAGGGGAAGTTGGGAAACCAGATTGATGTAGAGAGTTCCTATCTGTCAACTGCAGAGTGTAGAGAGAAAGAAATGATCTTCTTATTTGTCTTTCCTAATTCCTTCTTTTCCCTCTTTTTGGGAGGATGTGTTTTGTTAGAGGTGGAGGTTGGTTGTGGGCAAGCTGGGAGCAGCCGTTAAATAAAAGAAAAATAAAGAGAGCGACAACTTCAGGATATATGACAACTTGACAAGAATGATCCATTATCATCATTTAATTACTATTATTTCAGCAGACATACCAAATAGTATCCGTAGAAAATCAAATGGTTTCTCTTCTTCATTGTTGATTGATGCAAAGAACTTTTTTGGTACCATCTGAAGGTTATCCCTTTTTCTGCCAGATGCATCTGCAAAATCAAATCACATCCTCAAGAAAGAACCGGAAACTACAAGACGAAGAATCAATATGAATCTACATCCTAATATGGGGCAATGCATGGTTATTCTTTAATCCTTCATCGAGAAACCTAGAGCTTATTCTTAAGTATAATTTGCCAAAGAGACAAGAACATTTTAATAATGGAAATGGTGACAAATGAAACCATCACTGCTACCTCTCTATTTCATGCTTGCTTTGTGACCATTAGTATTCAAGACATCAGCTCAAGAGTAGTTAGTTAATCTCATTAAACAATTAAAGTTGAGTGTATTCAGAATTGATATAAAGAAACTTTTGTGTTTCTAAAAGGAGCACCATTCAATCTATTGAGCATTAATGCTTGAGCCATTAAGCTAGACCTATCATTACACTAAACAGTTTTGCTTGATTAATTGTATTTTCTGAAGGAAAAAGTTTTCCTTAATGTAACTAACAGAAATATTTCACTACTATCACTAGTAAGTGTCGTCTGTTCAAAACCAACAAGTAGCAGTACATATTAGCAATCAGATATGTAATTCAAAGTACATGCACTTAATTTAAACAACATTACGACAACACTGTCAAATTAAAATATCAAGAAATATTAGTACGAAAAACACTAGTAATTGAGTTGGTTTAGTGACCTAATTTGGATCTTGAGATCCCAATGTTCAACAACTAGAATCCCTTAAAAATTATAATTACTTTATTCATCATTCTTAGCCACATAAGGAAATGATTAGGAGCTGATATTCCATCAAAACATCTCCGATTCCTTTCTGTCCCTACAACCCAAAAAATGCTTGCTAATATTCTTAAATCTCTAGTACTACATGTTTATTTCTTCCAGTTTGTTTATCTCATTATCTTGTTGTTGTTGCTGCCTCCTTTTCATCTGTTCGTGAGCCGAGGATCTACCAGAAACAACCGCCCTACCCTTACAAGTTAAGAGTAAGGTCTGCGTATACTCTACCCTCCCCAGACCCCACACCCCACACCCCACTTGTGGAATTATACTGGACATGTACTCATTCTTAGCCACAAAGGGGACCAGTGGAACCCTACACTCCCATATATTCACGCACAAGCAGAATCACTAATATCAGTTACCCTTACAATTTCCGGAAATGATTATAGCTGCACCTACCTTTAGTTTCAATCAAAAATTAAACCAAATATATCATACATTAACCCAGCAATTAATTGGAATTCATTATCCCTCCCACGGTCTTTCAGAAACAGCCTCTCTACCTTCACGAAGTAGTGGTAAGGTATGCATACACTCTACCCTCCCCGAACGCCACTTGTGGTATTCCACTGGGTATGTTGTTATCCCTCCAACCCATCCACCCACCAAAAAAGACACCTAAATTAGCATTTCTACACTGTAAAATGTCAGTTTAAGACAAATTATGCCCAAAAATCTTCCCTTTATACTAGTCCAAACTCCAAACAATTAGGCTCTTCCATAACAGTACACTCAAATCATTACTTCCTTATACAACAACCCAAAGAAAATGGTGAAAAATCAGAAAAAGTAAAACGATAGCAAAACTTACAATGTTCACTTGTAAATTACCTGTAGCAGAAGAGGAGGCTGCAAAAGAATTCTTTGTATCCAAAGCTAATGCAAAAGGCCCCATTTTGAACCTTAAAATTCTCTTTTCTTCACCCAATACCAAAAAAACAACAGAAATTTGAGACCTTTTATGATATCATTTGCAAATAAAAATGAGAACTTCAAAAGCTAATCAAAAATATTAGTGGGGTTGGGGGAAAATTACCAGTTCTTGGGAAGTTGGAGTTGGAGCCTCTTTGTTAGCTTCTGGTTCTTGAAAAGCCATTGCTATCTTATAGTGTACGTGTCACAGCTGAGCAAAGTACAACTGTTTAAAGGGGTGGGTACTAAAACAAATGCATGTGTTGTTTTTTCACTAAAAAAAATAATGATACATAATTTATGGTTAATATAAGAAAATTCAACCATAATTTTAATTATGTTTGTTAATATATATAAAAAGAAAAAGAGGAATTAATTTATGGGAAGAATTAAAAATATTTGGAATGTAAAGGAGAATGGTGGGTAGGTTTCAAAAATAATTAGAATGTAAAGCACATGGAAAGCTTCTTCTCGAGTTTAGAGCATGAAGTGGTCTTGTGGATAGTTCTCCGGCTCGGGTACCAAGGAAACGGAGCAAGAAAACGT
This sequence comes from Solanum tuberosum, assembly GCF_000226075.1. Taxonomy (NCBI): domain Eukaryota; kingdom Viridiplantae; phylum Streptophyta; class Magnoliopsida; order Solanales; family Solanaceae; genus Solanum; species Solanum tuberosum. Next base: position 31,847 of record NW_006239787.1, read on the forward strand.
ATGCGCATCCGAACTATTAGCTTCACTAATGCACACCGACAAGAAGCCGACCGGTGTTTGTTCACACCGTTCGGTGCTTGTTCACATAGGCTTCCGCGGTAGCTCAGCCGTTAATAAACGAAAAAGGATTTCTGTTGACACGAAAGTTGTGCTCGGCGCTCTCTTTCCTATTCCGCTGTGCTAAATGGTCTTTCCCTTTCTTGCTGGATGATTACTATGGAAAAAGATGTCTTACAAGGCCATTGTGTCAATCCGACTTCCTTTTTTTGTCTGATGACACTGTTATAGGCGAATAGGGTAAGGCGCATGGGTCTCCTACGCCTTTATCATTTTTGGTGTCTTCTGTGAATTGTATGTCCTTTTTTTATCAATCTTTTTGCCCTTTTGGCTTCAGACTTAGATATATGTATATATTAGGAAGAAGTATGAATTATTTTTTTTCAAACAAATAAACTATTACTACATATGATTATGTGGTAATTAACAACTAAAAAATACCTCATTTCATTTGGAAGCTGATATTTAGTTTTTCTTAACTTTCACGCGTCTAAAAGAGTGTGTATACTTTTGTCATGCCAACTTTTTAGGAGGAGGTAAAGGTTATTATTTATCGGAAAAATGATCATTAATTTTAATTAATAATACAATTTATAAAAAAACAATTAAAAATAAGTAGGTTAATGTCAATCATGTTCATTTTCTTTTAGCTAAATCTCCAAGGTGATAATTGATTACAAGAATAGTTATCGCTCAAAGGAATAGACTTCTCCCATAGAAATTCTAAGGCAAGAAGATGAAAGACTAGTCCCTTCCTCCAAGAAGCTTTTTTATAGGCTAAAAAGTCGGATAGTCATTTCAATATGAAAAGACTACACACTTGGCACTAAATGGCTATCTAGTAGCATATATACTTTCTGACACTTCGTTTGAGACTGATTGTAACAAATTAGAACAAGACTCGAATCTGATTGTTATTTTTTTCGAAATTCATTATGAGGATACTATTGTAATATGACCTCCTCCAAGTAAAGGTCTTGTAGGCTGCCCAAACTAGGAGCAACCGTAAAAGGGCAGGTGTTGCATAGATTAATTTTTTTTAAGAAAAAAAAGATATTAGGATTTTAAATAAGTAAACAAATAATCAAGATTGACAATCTAAGGGCAAAATAGACATTCAGAAAGTTAATTAGAATAAGGGGAGAAGAATGTCGTCTATTATTCAAAGTTCAAGGTAGAATTTGATTCACCCAACTAATTATAATAAACTATTACTTTAATTTACTATATTACAATTTTTAAAAATCACATAAACAATTACTTATCGTTATATATATAATTATCTTAACTTGATGACGTAAAAACAAATTATATATATCGTCAACACACATAAGTTAAATTAGTATAACAAACAAAAGCATAAACTCCTCCCTTCCATAATTTGAAAACTTGTAGGAAAACCAAAGAAAAAGAAAAGAAATAATTAGTAGTTTGTCCGTTTTCTTCTCTCCTTAACATTAGCTCATGCATTCATATTTTGAAATAAAATTGTCTCAACTTCATTCATTCACATTTCTCCCTAAAAAAATCACCATATTTCTGAAGAACATATATTATCGTATTGAATATAATCAATGTACATATATAGAAGCTAGTGGGTTAGCACTAGCAATGGCTCATATTAAGTTGTTGTTGATATGGGCATGTTGCTTAGCGCTATCGACTAGTTTTGCATATGGTCTTGGTGTTAATTGGGGTACACAAGCTGCAACAAACATTTGCCCCCCTTTCAACAATTGTTCAAATGCTTAAAGATAACAAGATTGATAAAGTTAAATTATTTGATTCTGATCATTGGACTGTTAAGTACTTTGCTGGTACTGGAATTGAAGTCATGCTTGGAATACCAAATAATCAATTGGCAAAATTTGCTGATGATTATGATTTTGCTAAGGAATGGGTGAAAAATAATGTTAGTACACATTTGTAAAATGGAGGTGTTGATATCAAGTAAGCACCACAATGCATTTTCCTATCTCTTTATTTTTAGATTTGAGAAAAACGTAGGATGTGTGTGTCTAATGGTTTAATTTTGTATACTTATGCACATCCAAAATTAGAGGGCATAGATGTTAGCTGAAACCAAGTTAAGTGGTATATTTATGTATTATGTCAATATTTGGCATAATATATAAATGTACTCTTTAATTTGACTTCAACCGACAATTATATCCTCTAACTTTGGGTGTGCACAAGAAGACACTTAAAAAATTATATAAAATTGAACAAATAGACATACTATGCCTACGTGATATCCTACATGACAATTTTGTGTTCTATGTGGCGTACTACATGTATTATGTCACGTAGGACATGTGTGTCTAATGGTTCAATTTTGCATAAGTTTAAGTGTTTCTTTGTGCACACTCAAAGTTGGAGGGCATAGATGTTAGCTGAAGTCAAATTAAAGCATATATTTATGTATTATGTTTTCATATTTTCTAAAGCAATAACTATTTTGGATAAGTTAAAGGGTATATTTATGTATTATTGCTACGTCACAAATTTTGATTATTTCTTTTTTTTCTTGAAGGTTTGTGGCAGTTGGAAATGGTTCATTTTTGAAATCATACAATGGTTCATTTTTGAAATCAGCATTTCCAGCTTTACAAAATGTACAAAAAGCCCTAAATTCAGCTGGCCTTGGTGAGAAAATCAAAGCTACAATCCCACAAAACGTCGACGTTTACGAATCTGGTAATTCGGGTCCATCACAAGACGATTTTCGATCGGACATAAGGGACCTAATGCAAAAAAATTGCAGTTTCTTTAAAGATAACAACGCACCTTTCCTCATAATTATTTATCCTTTCTTAAGTCTCCACGAAAACAAGCATTTCCCAATAGAATTCACATTTTTTTATGGTCAAACAAAGGCAGTACGTGACAATGGAATATCGTACACTAATATGTTCGATGAGAATTTGGATACATTAGTTGTATCGTTGAAAAAAGCTAGTTGTTCAGGTGTGAAAATAATTGTTGGTGAAATTGGTTGGCCAACAGATGGAGATTTATATGGAAATGTTACATTAGCCAAAAGATTTTATAGTGGATTTTTTAAGAAAATGGCTACAAAAAAAGGAACACCATTATACCCTGGATTTATTGAATATTATTTATTTAGTTTAACAGATGAAAATGAAAAAAGTATTTTACCAGGAAGTTTTGAACGTCATTGGGGTATTTTTAGGTATGATGGAAAACCTAAATTTCCAATGGATATTACAGGACAAGGACATGAGGCAATGCCTATTGGTGCAAAAAATGTTAAGTATTTGGAGAACAAATGGTGTGTTTTGAACAAATATGCTGAAGATATAGGTAAAATTTTCAACTTCTATTACTTTCTATTTACTCTTATTTTTGAAAACTTTACGTTTTTTATGATTTAGATAATTAGTAGGTGGTGAATGGCTGGGGCAAGTCAAATTTGGGTGGATCTGAATAGATTGAATTATCAAAGAGTCATAATCTGACGTGTTCAAAGTTTGCTTAGGTTAAAAATGTTGTTGGATCAAATAATTGGTCATAACTCAAGTGGTATGAAACTTACATAACTAGGTTTTAATTAGTTGCAATTTGCTGTTTCGTCGGATTACACTATTTTGATATATTTTTTTCGATCAATAGTTTCATGAGTTTTTTTGAGTTCAACTCGTAGGGTTATGAAGTCAACAAATAAGTCATAATTCAACTTATTTAACTTGAGTGAGTTGGATATAGCTAGCTAAGTTATCACTTCTCTCTTTTGTTTCTTATTTGGTGTTTCATACCTTTTGGGTCTGATTAATTTGAAATTGTACATAAAAGACTCTATCAATGACGATTTCATTCCTAGTGCTGGAACTCAAGATCTCTGATACTGTTTTGCTACTAATAATTGGTTTAGTGTTGTCCTACTTCAACATATATATCGACTGATCCAAGACGTTGTTATATAGGTAAACTACCTTCAAGTGTACAATATGCTTGCTCAAGGTCAGATTGTACAGCAGTGGATTATGGAGGATCATGCAACAAGTTAGATGGAGATGGAAATGTTTCATATGCATTCAACATGTATTTCCAAATGAATGGTCAAGATGTTGAATCTTGTGTTTTTGATGGATTGGCACAAATTGTGGAGAAAAATGCGTCTGTTGATAATTGTTTATTCCCTATTGGTTTGGAGAGTGTTGGAGTAAGAATTGGTTTGGATGCAATCCTTAACATTCTTGTTGGTTTCTTCCTCTCTTTGACACTTCTCTAAAAGAAAATTGACAAATTAATTTCAATGTCATGTATTAGACATTTGTTTGGTTTGAAATATATAATTAAGATAAAGTACTACTACTAATATTTACTTTGTTAAAAATTTAGGTGTCTCATTTTGTATGTATATTTATATTACCATAAGACACTCAAGTTTTGTTGTATGGACATGAATAAATGTATATACACTTAAAATTTCTTGAAATTTTTTTATTTTTTAAAAATAAGTTTAAGATGGATCTATATATGCACTTTCTCTATGATGATTCTATGATATTGGATTGTCTAGAGAATAATTAATATATTTTTTTTGAGAAAGTGGGTAAATTATTGGAACATTAATAATAGGAAGTAGATTAATATAATGCTAAATTAATTTTGGGACCAATGTATTAGATAGTGGTAATATATATATAAGTTTTTGTAGCATATTAAGAGTTTATTATGCTTAATTATTTCCTATTCCTCTTCCCTTTCTCTCTTCATTCATTCATAGATATCAAGTGTAATTCTTGTTGAAAATAAAAACACATGAAATTTCAATTATATGTCACGTTCTAAAATATCTCCTAATTGACAGCTTACACACACCATTAACCAAGCAAACACAATTTTTATATCTTAACATTAATTTACAACATTTAATAAATCAAATAAGTAGCCAAATTAAATAATATGATAGTTAATTATGAAATAATCAGTATAGGAAAAAGGGTCATATTTGTCTTTTCATAACTGAAAAAGGTTTAATATTGTCCTTTGTTATACTATTGGTTTATACTCCTATATGTTTTAACTAATGTTAAATTAAAATTACTATTGATCCACATATGTTCTTAAAATGGCTCAAATTTTCTTTCGTATTTCTTTTTTCAAATTTTAAATACAACTAAAAATTTTATAAATTTTTTTACCATCCAGCATTAATTTTCAATGAATTTTTTCTTAAAAATTCTCGTGATCAAACGGGCAGTAAGAATTAAAAAATAACAACACCCCATCAAAAAACAAAACAATAATCACATAACAAACCCCCCCACCCTAGCGCGCCTAATTAAAAGTTGGGTTCTTACATTAAACGTCGAGCTCATAGTACCGTCGGCCGTCCTCGCCTCTGTCCTCCGTCGACCGTCTGTCGGCGAGGTAGTGTCAAGTACATTGCCATATTATCATTTTTTTTTGTTTTTTGAATTCAAACGTAATACAAGTTTTAGTTTTTCCTTTTTCTTGGGTATTAGCTGCCTGAAACTATGATTACTTTTGAATGTATTTGATATAACAAATGAGCTAAACAGTGTGTATGTTAGTTCAAAGTTTTCATGTTTAAGGATGTTAATTGGTTTGTTGATGGATAGTGCAAATATATGCTGATGTATACTCATATCTTAAGTTTTGGATGGCTTTGTAGAGTTTTTACTGGCTTGTGTTTGTGTGATAGAGGGGCATAGTTTTTCAATAGAGAATTATGGATTAAATTATGTATGACTGTGAATAATAAGTACATGGGGTTTCCCCAGCAGAATCGTCATTCTGTCGCACCCTATTTTTTTGCAAAAAAATGGACTTTCCTCTTTAACAGTGGTATCAACTTCTTTGGGGTTCATTCTGTTGAGAGGAAAATTTGTAAGTTGAAATAATGGAAAAATGAAAAAGGTATGGAAAAGGGTTCAAATCGACTCACACCTTTGTTTTAAGTGCAGCTATGTCACATTCATGTTTAAGAAGTCTTCGTTAGTGTTGAATCATGATGTCAGTGAGAAGTTTTGACATCCAGATGATTACAAGCCGAACATGGAAGTGTTTGTAGTGCTACTGAGGATCGGAGGTATTTTATATTTTGGGAGTTCACATCGCCGGTGCACAACTGGAGCTCCACGATTTTGCTGAAAATTGTAGGGGGAGTTGAAGAGATTAACTTTTTTCCTTTGTCACTTTCTTTTTTCTATTGTAGGATATCTTTTTCGGGTTTGGGCCACTTTTGGGCTGAAGCCTTTGTATTTTTTTGATTTGATTTTTGTTTATCATTAATAAAAGGCCCATTTGGGCATCTTCAATTTTTATTTTTATTTTTTTAAAAAAAACCATAATTGTTATTGAATATTAATTGTAATAGTATTAAGGGAAAAAGGATAAAAAAAATGCCCTTGTACTATATGAAATGATCAGTGTTTAAATTTCACCCTTTAAAAATTTTGAAAATTTAAATTCAAACTTTAAAACTATAAAAGTTTAAATTTTACCCTTTATAAGTTTGAAAATTTAAATTCAAAATTTTCAAACTTTTAAAACTATAAACGTTTAAAATTTCACCCCTTTTAAAAAGTTTTGAAAATTTAAATTCAAACTTTAAAACTATAAATTTCACCCCTTTAAAAAGTTTGAAAATTTAAATTCAAATTTCTGAAATAGTTCATAGTTCACTCAGAAAATGTAGCAACAAAAAGATTCTGAAATAACTACACATGCCTTACCGAGGAAATTGGTTCGCTCGCTGAAGGGATTAACAAGATTAAACCAGAGTATTTGAGGTCTTTCCAATTTGAAAGCAGGTTGATGTTATCTACTTGGATTGTAGTCCGGGTAGACGGTTGTCATTTCCACAGGTAATTTATGCCTTTATTTCTGCCGATTGGTCTTCTCTTTACTTTTTAATGACCTTTTGCTCGACTTACCAAGAAGTGTTGATATCATTCTTTGTTGATATGTAATTGCGCTTGTCTCTTTCTTTTCCCCTTTTTCAGTTGATACCTTTTCTCTTGTCTGTGATGCTCTTTAGATTAAATTATTCTTTTTGCTTCAAATCCCGCGTTTCATGTCAAAATGATGTGACATTATTCTTGCTTCTTATTTTCATCAAGCATAAAAGTTTTGTAGGTAATATGCCTTTTCTGGATAATATAATTCATGTTTCAGTGGGAGATGGTTTTTCTTATATGCCTATTTTCTTTATCAAGTTTGGATTTCTACCTCCGGATTAAAGAAGAAACTCCAAGCAGTTCCCAAGATAATTTTCTATTATGACCTGAAAACAACAATGAAGTTGTACAAAACATTTCGGATCCATAAAAAATGTCAGACACAAGTGCAGGTTTCTCAGATATAGATAAGCAACCTCTATTGCCCAGCGGTCTAAGGGTGTCGTCTTTTCTGATCATCTTTTTCCTTCTCACTGTCGCCGAAATCTCACACCAAATCGATATTTTAAAGATCTGGTAAAATATGTTAATTTTTTTTTGGATTTTCGCGGGAAATAATTTGTACCTATTTTATATTTTTGGGAGATTATCTTGGTTTTTTCTTTCATGTGCAAAAATCTATGGTTTTTTTATGACCAATGTAAAAAAGGCAAAGCGTATTGGTCATATATGGGATAAAGAAACACAATATAAAATTATAGTTAATACCATGATTGTATTTCTCCCTACATTATAAATTTTTATTATTCTCTATTTTTCTAGCCTAAAAAGTGGCCCAAACAGGTTTGTTGAAATTCCAATGAGAAAAAATAGGTTTTTGTGACATTTATAACTTCACATAAATCTTTTGTTTCAATCAGGTTGTAGCGGCATTTGGGAATGGCGAACAGCAAGTATGAATACGTGAAAATGTTTTGAGGTGGAAGACGAAGTAATGTACCCAAATATCATTGTTGTTCAAATTGATGGGCCGCGACTTTGGCAGGTAATGTAGATGTTTAAATGTTTACGGTTTGCATGTGCCTTTATTTTTTGTCTTCTTATCTTTCTGCAAATTAAGGTAAAGGTGTTGAAATTTAGAGATATCCAGTTAAAATTCTATTGAAGTATAGGTCTCTGTTCAGGTTAAGTGCTAGTTCTTGTCAATTGGTGTTGGTATCTTGTGAATATACTCTTGCTCCTTTTTGGGTTTTGTGGTATTTAATTTTCTAATTTGCATTGTATATGTTTAGCTTCTCGGAGAAGCATGGATTTGAGAAGCCGAATGATGACAAAGCCTTAAACTTGATGAATGCTTGTGCTATTAAGGTATTAGAGAACTTCTCTGATGTTATATTTGCGTATGGATTTACTGATGAGTACAGGTATGATGCGTTTCTTACTATTAGACAGTTATACCCTTTTTCTTCCCCCTTGCAAAGCTTGACAATGTGGTATAACGATTTATGCAGTTTCGTTTTGAAGAAGGAAACCACATTTTACTAGAGGCGAGCAAGGTTTGTAACCTATTTCATATCTCAAGAATTTGATATCAGTGTTTATCAATAATTATTTTTGGCTCTTCGGACGAGTAATTTGAATGATGCACTTTGTCTTGTTAGTATTCATATATCGTTGGTATGGTACAAAATTATTGTTCTTGCATAGACAGTATTCATATATCGCTGGTATAAAATTATTGTTCTTGCATTGACTCTTGTTTGAGTAGCAATAAAACAATTCTTGTTTACTTTCTTGTCTTATGCTTCTTGAACACTCTTTGAACGATTGCATGATAACTTTGTACGTGATTCAACTAGAATCATCTTTTCTGTTAACTACAATATACAAATCTCTTCCTCAACAGTTGGTTTGCTAGATCATGTCCAATTTGTCTTTGATTTTAGATCATCATCTCAACTAATTTTTTTTGGATTCCCGACACCAACAATCTGTAATTATTTTAAACTTGACTGTTACATTGTCCTAGTGCTGACTGCTGAGGAATTGTATATTATATAACCAGTCTCTAACAGTGAAGGTAATTCAATTATGCTCAGGGATGCTACTGCCTCTTGGATAGTTTATCAACTTTTTATCTCTTTCTTAACCGCCAATGTCTATACCAGTTTGAACTATCCTTCAATTACCCTTCTTTAGCATGTTTTTGTTAAAGTGGGTTAGAGTGCCACATTGATTGGGGAATGGATTGATGGTTTCCTTATATGGACTTTGGCAATCCTCCCCTCATGAGCTAGCTTTTGGGGTTGAGTTAGAACCAAGGTCCATTACTTTATCATGGTGTCATAGTTAGGTCTAACCCATTTATTGTTTTCGATGTTGGACCCCTCTCTTATATTGTCCACTCTCCGATGTCCATTCCTTGATGTGCGGGGGTGTTGAGTCCCACATCGGTGGGCATTAAGGAATTTGGTCTCCTTATATGGTCTTGATCAATCCTTCCCTTATGAGCTAGCTTTGGGGGGTTGAGCTAGGTTATATATTTCTTGTTTTTTGTTAATCATTTTTTGAGATTTTGTTAATGAGAAGGAAAATCAGCTCCAAATCGCTATAGCCTATAGGCCCTTGTGGTAGCTAGCTTGAGGAAATGCATAGTAAGCAGTATTAGGGAAATATAGAGATTGATCACAAACTTTAAGGTGTGGTCAGCTTGGCTGTCCACACATTTGTCTTCTCACTAAGATGACCACCATATATATTTTTTTGTTTTCAAGATACTTATCTGGAGTTGAGTAAAATAGATTATAAGATACAAAATGTCCCTCTTGATTTAGTCAAGAAGACAAAGAAAAGAGAGATGTAAAATAATCTTAGTTTCTTCATTTGAGATGAAGTTGCTCATGATTGTTCTTAGCTGACTAGAAAGCAAAATACTATCCATTATTGTGTCTTTCTTCTCATCTACATATGTAACCAAATGGAAAGAGTTCTTTTCTCAAAAAAGAGTTAAGTGTGCCTCCATCATTCCATTCACGAGTTATCAGCTGTGTATCAATGGAGGTTCTTCAGGCATATCTTCTATGGAGACAAACAGAATGTGAGTTCTCGTATTGAATATTTCCAATTAATTGTTACTGGAGGAGTTGAGTTCTTAAAATCTGATGCTAAAGGATATTGGTTCTTTTTACAGGTCATATAAGCAATCAATACAATACTTGTTTGTGGAAGCTGGTGTTTTCTGGAAATTCAGAAAATGAGGCGAAAGAGATTCTTAAGGTGCTATAATTAACTCAAGTTTGAGAGTAGAAAATTGAATTGTTTCCTCAATAATATGACATGCATGTTTACGGTTTTTTCTTCAATATTATTCTTTTTCGATTTCAAATTTTAGTTAATACTAAATAAATATAATGTTAAAAATCATATAAAGAAGAAAAGTAGAATGAAGTTAAAAAGAAAAAGCTCGGATTGGTCCACTACCAGATCACATAGTGGTTAGGAATCAGGAGTTGGTGTTAGGTCCACAACTCTTCAGAATTTACTGGCCCAGATCGACCTCTTAAGAAAGGATCCGGTTCGTGAACCAGACCATCTCCATGGGCCAAAGACCAAGTGTGCCAGTCCTGGTCCAGGCCGAACTTGCCAGATATAGTAGCACGTGGTTTTTATATGCTAGTAGCTACAGAAGGTAAGCAGTTATATGCATTTAGTGACTTCATTTGCACAAAGCAAGATGCTTATTAGAGAAGGTCTTAGAAAATGGCTATTATGTGAAGGAAAAAGTATTAAAGCTCCCAACAATGGTTTCTGGAGTGATAGCTCTGCATACATATCTATGATCTCTTATGGATTACTCGTCTACAGTTTGTTACCTGGAATTTATGTGTTGAACTCCTTTCAAAAAATCAATACTTTCACTGCACAGGTTGAGAAGTGTTTCTTAGATCATGAAGCTCATTTTTCCAAATTTTACTCTTGCTATATATGATTTAGATGAACCACATAACTTGAAGCTAACTAATGGTGTCATGCCCCGAGACGCGGACACGGGACCTAGGACCACAAGTGATCCCAAGCTAACCCTGCTGGCATGATCACGAGTATACTAAAGATAAACTGATTAATAGAAATTGTGCGGAAGCTATAATCATAAATAAATCTGAAATGATGGGTAATACCCATATACCAAATCTGAAATGAATGAAATCTGATGAGTTTAATACAAAGAAAATATTAACTCAATACTAAGCTGAATTTAACTATGTTTGAAATAAGCCTCTAAACTGACTAGAAATGTTGGGACGTGCCCCTACTAGATCTAGCAAAATTGAAAATACAGACTAATAGCAATAAAGATAAACATGTCACTAGTCCTCGAGGAATGAGGACTCACCACTGATGCTGCTGAACTGAAGATCAGGAATCGATCTAAGTGTGATCTGGATGCTGAGACCCTAAACCTACATCACGAGTAGATGTAGCGCAGAGTATGCGTCAGTACTTGAAAGGTACTGAGCATGCAGGATAGAATAACACTGAAATAAACTTATAACTGAACAAGCAATAAAGCAAGAGCATAATCTGAACATGATATAGATACTGAATACTAAACTAACTGAATGCAAAGACCAAATTTATAACTGACTGTACTGTAAATGAGGTCAATGCAATAGAATCTGAGTGAACTGTGGGAGCTACTAATAACTGACAATAAAACCACATGAGCTAAATGTGGAGTCCGATGTATACGCCCCATCGAGAGGACCCAATATACCTGGCCAAAGGTATAGAGGCATGAATGGTGTGATCACTAACTGATATTGCCCACATAGGGGACTTACACCTACGTGGCTTGTAGTTCTGGGACTATATGGGTACGCTGAACCCTAGTCCAACTCGGTATTATGCTACTCCCAATAGATTAAGTGGTTAACATATTATGACTGAGTTTCTGTATATAATGGCTAGCTCAAAACTGAACATGCAATCTGAGAATGCAACAATTAATCTAATAATGATGCATTCATAAACTGAGGCATGTATAACTGAATACATTATGATTGAAATACTGAATAACTCAAAATATTGACATGTAGATACTCATACTTGAAAACTCCTTCTTAGAAATTAATTCAAAATCATATTATACTATGCTCATTGATGACTTGGGAAGTCATACTGCATAAACATTGATGGTATATCTAGATAGCATACTATTCATACATTGATGACCTACTCGATTGTCATACTAATCATGTTTTTAGAAGCTCTTTCTCAAAAACTCATCTTAACTTTCTCAAAAAACTCAATTTAAAACTCAAGTGTTGTCTAAAAAAAAAGCTTCTCAAGATTTATAACTCAAAAATAGGATTTTATGCTGAAATATACTGATAATGTGGCATTTAAAATTGGAGCATGTATAGCTGAATAACTGAAATATCTGACCTAGCATGTGTAATTCAAGAACTAAAGAATACATAGCTAGGGTTTTGAAATTCATGCAATAAACTGAGCATTAACATGATAATCTGATTTGGAACATTTAAATAACTAATTCATGATGATCTGTTGAAATTCTAGAAACCCTAGGTCTGTTCATAATCATGGAATCAAGAAACTGACTGAAAACTAGGGACCTAATGGGTGAAAGGAACCCACTAGTGAAATCCCACATACCTGGTGACGAATTTCCAACGGAGTAAATCCTTCAATTTCGAGGCTGGAACTGATGGAACCTTGCTGCGTTCTTGAACTAGGGTTCTTGGCCTTTTTCTCCTTTCTTGCATCTAATTTTCTATGTTTTGATTAATGACTTGACTTAGGTAAGTTCTAGTTATGTTTCTACACCTAAACTGACTAAAACCTCACGATTTAGGGTCTAAACGACGTAGCTTAAGGGTATAACGAAATAGGAAAAGACCAAAAGACCCCTGACTTAACTGCTGTCGGAGTGATCGACGGACGGGACTGAATGACGGTCCGTAGAATGGGTCCGTAAGTCAAGCCTGCACGACAGGCCTTTACTAAAAGAGCATAACTTTTTTACTCGGAGGTCAGATTTTAGCAAACTCAGCGGCGTTGGAAAGAGGATTCAATTATCTATCATATCATAGGTGATGGGACACATAATTCATTTTGTGCTAAGAGTTATGACCATTCGAAGTTGACCCAATTATCAATTTCCCCCTAATTGGCTGCTGGCCTTCACCAACGATCATACCTACGGACCGTGAATCGAATGACAGTCCGTGCTGGTCGGCCGTCGTTTGCGACTGAAGGATGAAATCTAAAGTGTGAAATTGAAAGTTGGCTGGCCCATCGACGGAGCTGACTGACGGTCCGTATGTGGCATCCGTCGGTGGCACATGCAACTTCTGAAAATCTAGAAATTTTTTTCCTTTATCGAATCTGGAGTGTTACAAATGGTAAACTTGGAGCCAAATTTTGGATTGGACTGAAGATTCTAAGTTATAGGTCCAAGTCACAAGATATATATCTTTTTCTCTATCTGTACTTTTTGTTTTGATAACCCTGGTGCCTGGGAACAACTTGCGTGCACCTCGACTAATTCCACGGGATACCTGCCACCTCCCACTAGCCAATTAACTCTGCCCACCAAGGCTAGGAGCCTAGGACAGATGAGAAGAAATCACTTAGTGTTTTTGTATCTACGGGGATTTGAACCTCAGATCTCATGGTTCTCAATCCACTTCATTGATTACTAGGCTACGGGTGCTCCATCTGTACTCAAAGAATGTACAAAAGCATTTTCCAATCTTTAAATCTTTTTCCACTTCTGTTGGAGAGTCTACCTTGTCTAATATGCTTTCAATCAGTCAATTCTCATATATGTGATGTGTTCCTTACAATATCGTTATAGATGAATTATGACCTCCCTAGTTGTTTATATCTTCTTTCCCCTTAGGTTCTCTTCTTGTATCAAAACGGTGCTCTAGGGGAATTTTTTTTTCTACCCTCATACTTTTTCATCTTGCTTGTTTTTGCTCCAAATATGAAATTCTTAATGATTGATGGTTGTATTCACCAATTTTTTGCAATAATAGCTTGGGCCATGGTAGGATTAACTGCATTTGTATATTTTGGATCTACTTACTTTTGAAGGCATTTAAACAATCATTTTTCAAATTTATGGTTGGACTCAAAGAACCCTAGACTTGAGGCTTAATATTGTTTGATAAAAGCAGGGAAGACAAAAGCAGGAGAAAAATGAATTACTCTTTCAGCAGTTTGGTATCAACTACAAGGACCTTCCGCAAATTTTTCGTCAAGGGTCTTGTGCCATCAAGATAAAAGGTAGTTACCTTCATCCCCCTTCTCCTAGAAGAGTATATATTGGTATATGCATGTGATGCATGTGCCACTATCCCTTTTTTCGTTTTTTAGATTTGAAAGATAGATAAATATGACATTTGGATATGAAAAACACTGTTTTGAAAACAATTGATGTGTGTGCTTTTTCTGTTTTTGGAAGATTTGTTTTAGGAATTTTTTTGAAGAATGGTTAAGTATTAAAAAAATTGAGGCAGAAGAAATGGTTTTGATAGCTTTTCGAACGAGAGAGAGAAAGAGAGAAGACACTTCTGTTTTTGTCTATCTTTGTTAACAAACTTACCCGAAGGACCGCGCACACACTCTCTTTTTGTTCTAAATTCTTCTCTTTCCTTATTGCAAATAGTAAACCTAGCCCTATAATCTTAGAGAAATGTTTTTTTTTGGGCAGAATTAGCAGGTTCTTTAACTTGAAATTAAAATGTTAGCGTATTCATACAGTTAAATGGTACACCTAAAAATGGGTAAGAGTAGTAGTAATTGAACTCCACAGTCTGAGCCTTGTTAAGGTCATCCTATTGTTGTGCTTTTTTCATGGAGCAGTTATGTGTAACTCTTATATTTTTGATATAAAAATGGCATGTGCATTAAAGGACTCTTTTGCGGCAAGTAGACATATTCTTTTCATGTTTAGATTTTACCTCTCAATCACAAAAAGACTGACCCAAGCTCTATGCTTAAACCATGAACTCTCACCCCCACATATAGGGGTAGGAAGGGAAGAGAAGGAGGTATATGCAATGCAGTTTGCTCATCACTATACGTGGGTACTTCATATCATGCATCTTTATGTCCAGGGAAGGAGCCACCTTATACTGAGGGGGTTGAACCCCCTTCGGCGGAAAATTATCTTATTTATACATGGTTAAAATATTTTTTTATGTATATATTATATGGTAGATGTCGAACCCTCGTCGGCTACTTCGTCTCTCTATTTCTACAAATTTTGAACCCCTTATTGAAAATTTCGGCTCTGCCACTGTTCATGTCCACTTTGACAATTTATATTATCCATTTTAACACAAGTGGACGATATTGTGAAATACTGTGAAGATGGCACTCCTGTTAAAAGACCAAGGAAGAAAGCAATCATAGTTCACTCAGAAAATGTAGCAACAAAAAGGTTCTGGAATAACTACACATGCCTTACCGAGGAACTTGGTTCGCTCGCTGAAGGGATTAACAAGATTAAACCCGAGTATTTGAGGTCTTTCCAATTTGAAAGCAGGTTGATGTTATCTACTTGGATTGTTGTCCGGGTTGATGGTTGTCATTTCCACAGGTAATTTATGCCTTTATTTTTGTCAATTGGTCTTCTCTTTACTTTTTAATGACCTTTTGCTCGACTTACCAAGAAGTGTTGATATCATTCTTTGTTGATTTTTAATTGCGCTTGTCTTTTCTTTTTCCCTTTTCCAGTTGATACCTTTTTTCTTGTATGTGATGCTCTTTAGACTAAATTATTCTTTTTGCTTCAAATCCCACGTTTCATGTCAAAATGATGTGGCATTATTCTTGCTTCATATTTTCATCAAGCATAAAAGTTTTGTAGGTAATATGCCTTTTCTGGATAATATAATTCATGTTTCAGTGGGAGATGGTTTTTCTTATATCCCTATTTTCTTTATCAAGTCTAGATTTCTACCTCCGGATTAAAGAAAAAACTCCAAGCACTTCCCAAGATAATTTTCTATTATGACCCGAAAACAACAGTGAAGTTGTACAAAACATTCCGGATCCATAAAAAATGTCAGACACAAGTGCACGGTTGTAATATATGCATACACGTTTATAAAATATATATATGTAATTTCACAAGTATAAAGTCATGTCAAATATTGAGCATGTAATTTCTGAAATCTAGTTTGGACTTGCTGGTTTCATGATCTTGATGGGATCCACTGTAGGTTTTGTGAAGATAATGGCTTTCAGAAGCCAAATGATGAACAGACACTGAAACTTATGAACTCTTGTGCGGTTTCTTTGCTGAAGATGTTTAAGGATATTATCTTTGCATAGGGGATGAGTGATGAATACATGTATTAGTTCATTTAACATCTTTGATTCACTTATAACATACCTTTTCCTTTTCCTATTATCTTTTATCTTGAGAGATCAATTTTTCTTTCAGCTTTGTTTTGAAGAAAGATTCTCTATTGTATCAGAGGTGGTCAAGGTAACTCTTTCATCACCATTCTTAAATTCCTAGGTAAGTATATTGTTTAACTAAAACCACATATTAGTAGGGAACCAATTCAAGGTCAAAAGCAAATTCTTCTTCATGTTTCTAGAATCCACGATGCATATAGATTATTTTGACACCACTCAGCTGCAGTTGCCAACCTGCAAGAACATAGTGCAATTTGAACAACATGCTAAAAGATCCTGCAAATTCATTTCTTGTGCGCAATGCGAGTTTTGTCTGAACGTGTCCTATAAAATGCTTGCTTGTCTGAATGGTGGAATTTCCCTTCTAGAATATTTTGCATTTGTAGTAAATCTCCTACATACAACGATTTCTCAAAAGCTTTTTCATTAATTTGGTTGAAGTTTTCAGGGTAGAGTCTATTTTGGCAACTGTATGAGGGGCTGTCCTCAACTAGTTTACATAATGTTTTTATATTGACTTTTTTGTCGGTTATATTTGATGTAGTTATATTGACTTGCTCTTATGATCATCATTTCAGTGAAATCGTCTCCGCTGTTGTATCTCTTTTCTCTTCCATGTATGTGATGAAGTGGAAAGAGTTTTTTCCTGAGAAAGAGTTTAAACAACCACCTTATTTTGATGGACGATCTGTTTGCTATCCATCATCTGAGATTCTTCGTAGATTACTTGGCTTGGAGACAAGTTGATTGTGAGTACTCCCTATCTTATTTGTTATATAAGAATTTCAAGCAAATTAATCTGGTTATATGAAGAAATTTGGGTTTTATTGCCTATTCTTCTTGCTGGCAAGCTAAAGAATGAATTGTATCATTTTAATAATCTTATGTCAATATATTGACTTATAGGTCACATAAACAATCAGTACAATACTTGTTTCTGGCTGCTCGTTAAGTCTGGAAAGAGCAGAACTGAAGCACAAAGCTCTCTGAAGGTGTGGTATCTCATTCCTTAATTTATAGCGCATGTCTCTTGTTTTTAGATGTAGCAGCATGATCTATTATAATATGTGATTCTATGGATTATTTTTCTGTCTAAATCTTCTGGATAATCTTATTTACGCCATGTGCACCTTGAAGAAAATAGTCTTGCAGCTTGTAGTGGTGGAAGTATCGGTATTCTTGTTGACATCACACATTTTGTGTTTAAGGGTGTGATTTTTGACTTATAGTTCTGATAGTCAGAAAGCTGAATGAAAATACATATAGTTAGTCTTTTCTTAAGTTTCTTCTCGATTTTGCAGTATCCTTATTTGAGCCTAGCACATCGCAAGCACTTAAGTTTTTTGTAAAGGTACAATTTCTGTTCAAGCTATCACTTAGTTTTTGAACACTATTCCGGGCATGTATCTCTTGGAGGAACATAGTTATAAAAATTGAGATTTTCACAAAGATGAGATTATGTTAAAAGCATAGGCCGACATACTATGTGAACTCTAACGGCACTGAAGCCTCAATCACTAATGATAAAGTTCTCATCTACATTATTGTGACACATAATAGTGTAAATGGATATTTTTTTGTAATTTGATTCTGTAGAAATCAACTATGCACCTTAATTTAGACTGTCATCATTTATTTGACCTGTTAGTGCATATCTCTCATCCTGTTCTGATCATATGCAAGCAGGTTTCACTATTGAGAGTAATCTTGATAGTCCAATGACCACCCTTTTGTTCGGCAGGGTACTCAACTCAAGAAAAAAATGAATTGCTTGCCAAGTTTGGCATTGATTACAATGCGTTGCCAATTATCTTTCGGATGGGGTCATCTGTTTTCCGGGACAGAGTAAATCTCTCTCTCTCTCTCTGTTGAAGATGCTATGTTTGCTTGAAATACTTTATGTTGTTTTTGATGATATTGTATACCAAGCTTGTATCCTTTAGTTTTAGGCTTCTACCACCATATGGATAATAAACTGTGTGCTCAAAAAAATTATGTCGTGAATATAAACAACATAAATATAGTACCTTAACAAGTATTTTTTGGTTCTTGTCATTAATGTGATAATTAACTCCATAATGAGCATGTTTTCATCTAAATTGTTCCTAGTCTCATCTGTATTCTTCGTATTCAGAAGCTACACTTGGTACATAAGTTCATTTGCAACACAAGTGCCATTGTTTTTTACTTCTATTATAGATCAAACTGATGGAGTGGGTATTCACTTTTACTTTTTGCTTCTGAACCCAGGATGAACCAACAGGAAATGACAGAGTAGTTGTTGAACACTGTAACATAATTGAGACGAGCTTTTGGAAAGAACATCCAAGATTACTCGATGAGGAGGAATCATTGCTAACAATTTTACGGCCCCATAGCAATAAAATGCTTCGATTGTCTTGAAGTTGAGGAGATGCTACCTAAGTTATTAACCATATTCAGTTTTAATCACATTAGAAAAATAGTTCCAAACTTTGTCAAATATGTAGATTAGCCATTTGATTTTGATTTTTTCCCTTCACTCTTTTTTCTTCTTTTAGAGATTTGTCTAACAAAACTCTCCTGTATATTGCAGTTCACTCAAGTTCATTTAGTAAACAAGATTTTTGTGTTGTATCACACTCTATATATATTTGTTCTCATCTTCTTGGCATATAGTTGGGGACTCCTAAAACAGGCATAATTGAAGAATTAGCCTTCCATTCTTTTTGAAAAGTACTTCATCACAAGAAGGAAAAGTAAAAGAAAAGAAGGTAAAATCGAAGGATAATCGCGTGGTGTACCCCTCAAATTTATGTAAATGGTAGCACTTGGCATTGAGAACACTATAATTTTACAACAGGATGTTACAACATGATTGACCTATCAATAAACTATACATAACACATTTATTTTTAACAAAAAAATGCAGGCTCCTAGACTGAAGAATGTGTCTGCTCATTGACTTGAATTTTAGAATGCAGACTTGAGCCATCTGGAATCCCCAATGGTGCATTTTCACATGCTTTGATACCACATCTATCCAATGCAGATATCAACCTTTGTTTTTCCTTCTCAACTGGATATTGTCCATCTGGGCTGACAAGTACCACCCCAGTATATGATTGCCCCGCCACTCGTGCAACTCCATGATAGTGGAACAGACCCCAGCTCAAATCATCAGAAACATCCACAATTGTCCAGAACTCGTTAGAAACGACTCCATTATCCAATACACTGAAGTGAAATGTTCCTGTAGCTTTTCCTCTTTTCACTCTATACTTACGCCTTCTCCAGACTAGGTCTCCTTCAAGTGTTTTTACCTGGAAAACTGGTTCATACCAGAATGATCCTCTAGCTTTTCCCCGATAGAATAATTGGTACTGGCATGGAAATTGATCATAAGCTGGATTCTGCCCTGCTACAACGCGCCAACTCCATTCCAATGTCCCTAACCAACCAACAAAGAGGTCTTCAGCAATTTCAGTAGACAATTTCTCCCCTCGAAACTCTGCCATTGGAGTCACATAAGGCTTTTCAGGGATCTTTGCATCAAGTTCAAGACAATTATTCTTCTGTAGTACAAAGAGAGAGAACTCTTCCAGATATTTTCTCTCATATGAAGCAATACAGCGAAATTACATACATGATCTACAGGGCTGCAGTTGTTCAAGCATTGAAGTGCCTTCCTACAGTTAGGATCCAGTAGACAGTTCAATATCTGAGACCCGCAATTTGTCACCATGCAGTTCAAGGTGGAGAATCCTTTTGCTCTAAGGTTCTTCAGCGTTGAAAACCGGTGTTATATAAGCATTAATTATAACTAATAAGCAGAACCGTATGTCATCAGAATTATGCCTTTCCCAAGCGTCAAACACTGTTCGGGTTATCTCCACTGATTCATCCAGTTTTTTAGATTGAGAGAATGAAAGTGAACTGCTAAATATATCTCCCCTCTTTTTAGTTTCAACAAAACTTCCACCTAGCTTGTTTCTCAGTGCCAAAGAGGAATCAAAGCATATGATGTTTGGGACATTCTGGTTGTTAGACTGTATCCAGTTGACTGATCCTTCCTTTCTGACAGCAACGACCACCAAAATGTCAGCACGATCCAGCTCATTGCTGACGTGCTTGACAATTTCATCTTCAGATTTCACAAAGTTGTCAGAAAAGACAATCATTTCAAATTCTCCATCAACCCATTTCAGTCTCTCTGCCTTGCATTTATAAAAGGAGGCAAAGTACAATTAATATGTATATTCTCATAACTGTGATGGGAAGCAATGTTCTCACAAAAAAACAAGCCTCGTTACTGTAATGTTGGGTGAATATTTCAATGAGCATCAAGACCTCTTTCATACTAAGAACGTTTCTAGCATAAAGCATATGAGGCCAGACAGTTTACATAAGTGATTGGTCATCCAGTTTTTCCACAATATAGAAGTTCTCTGAAAGAAAAAATGCATCTTTTCCACAATATAAAAGTTGTTCATGCACATTATATTTCTTCCTTTTTCCTCTACATATTGCTTTTCCCTTTCTTTTTCTCTCGTAACTAGAATGTTTCCGTTTGCCAGATTATCTAGTTATTTTGAGAATCTCATAATTTCATTCCTGTTAGTAGCTCAACCAGCAGCAGATATTGCTCATCATCAAATTTACAGGATGATGAAGCAGCAAAACAGAATTTCAGCAGTCTATCAACTAATAGTATGAGCAACATATTTTTGTCCCTTTGTATAGTTTCTTGTTTCTATTTTACTCAAAAGACCAACTTCAAATTGTGAAAGATTCCTAGTTTACTTTCCAATAAGAATATCGGAAAGAACAAGTAGAAATGCTAAACACCCTTGTTCTAACCTATTTTGCTCGAACTCATAAAAAATGTCAGGCTGCATGTCGGATTCTCCAAAAGTAATGCATTTGCACTGAGACTTAACCGTCAAGGACAAACATGTATCCAAAATTGAATTACAAGGACAAATATATCAAAAAAAAACTATTACGAGCCGTAAATATAACCTTTTTATGAGAGTAAAGGTGCAAATTGACCCTTTTCCACTAAAGGAATGATATTGTGTTTCTATATTTAGTAACAACTTAACTTTAAAATACGCAATTTATCTTCAATATGATGATTTACAACCACAAATTTTAAAAGTATTTATCTTTACCCTGTGTCCAGTTAAACACCTTCACATGAAATTGGGATGAAAGGAGTAATCGATTTCTAGAAAATGCTTAACTCTGTATATAAATTTTGAGTTGAAGAAAGTAATCGGAGTTGCAAAATACTCTTAGTGTGAAGCACGACGTCAAGCCAAGGAGTAGACTTGAGAGGGCTAACACTACCCTCTCCAACAATCCCCACTATTCTCACCGGACCCGTCATTTTCTCTGCTTTATCCATGTCCACCGCAGCTACGATTCTCCCACCACCTGTAATTTTCCGGCAAAGAAAAGAAGGAAACATGGACCCGTTAATTTTCCGGTAGTGGAGAAGAAAAGGGTTCGGAAGTCCAGCGACATTGAGCCTCCGGTTAATCGGAAAATTTGCCGGAGAATTGATGGAGGAGGACGACAGTGCTACGTTTACAATCATGGTTGATAAAAAAATGGGTAAACGGGTTGGCTTTATATAGTTTGTATATTCAAGAATTATACTCTTTCGGTCTCAATTTATGTGACACTTTTTAAATTTTGAGATTTCTTTCGTAAATCTTTCATATATTTTTTAATTATTTTGAATTATAATAATTTTTACATAGTTACTAATATATAAATTTCATTTCAAAAAAATTGAAAATTTCATGCGCAAATTTCTGATCAAAATTTAAACTGTTTGACTCTCAAAAATTGAAAAGTCACATAAATTAAAACGGTGAGTATAGACTATAGTTTTTTGGAAGTTGCTCAATGTTTCATCCAAAGAAAAATTCCAAACAAATCACAATGTGTAGGATATATATTAGACACACAAATAAAATAATTAAAATTTTAAATTTAATTGATAAATAAAATATAACGGATTACAAATCACTTATTAGTGAAAATTATTGAATAAAGCATATACATCGACTTATTTCATTGACCATTTTCCATGTTGATTGACTTGAAGATTGATGGGATTGATGAGTAAAGCTTCGATCATAAATTTCACATTATTTTTTGGATCACTATATCCATCTTGATTGTTCTTGTAAACGACATCAATCAGACGTGTTAGGTTCACAACGCGCATCAAGATATCAGTTGGCATAGAATCAGTAGACTTAATGCACTCTTTGTTCAAATCCTTCCATGCACTTTTAGCTATTTCAGAAAGTTGTGCACTTGCTTCTTCTACACATAAATTATTTTCTTGCATATAACATTCTATTCCTGTAACAAGTTGTCCTTTTTCTTTCTCAATCTATAAGAAAAAATATATATATATAATTCATCATGAGAATGTTATAAAAATCACTAATAAAAATAATGAAAAAAAATCCATTATAGGGTAGGTCCAAATAATTAAGGAAAAATCGATTTTGTTGATCAGCTTTTATTTTTATTTCTTAAAAAAAAATAGATAACCATGGGTATCTATCGAGTTTCTTTTCGCGCAAAAATATATATTTTTTTAAAAATTGACGCAATCTCTCGATTTTTAGTATTTTCTTATTTTACAAAAAACGAAGGATAGGATCAATTTCTGAAGTGTAAAATTGAAGTTGAAGATTATAAATAAAAACTATGAAAATATTTTATTAAAGATCACGTGTGGTCAAGAGGTAGAATTGTTCAAAATTATAAAAAATACTTGAATTTGATTCCAAGTAGCTACATTTTTTATGTATATTTCTAAAAGACTGACCACGTCTGTCGTTTTTTCATAACCAACCGACAAATAACCGTCCTTGTCCATCGATTTCATAAAAGCAACGAAACCAACAAAAACCAACCAACAAAGTCGTTTATATGTCGGTTAAAACCGACGAATAACCATCCATGTCCGTCAATTTCATGAAAGCAACGAAGAAAAAATCTATGATGCACAGTTTGTCATTTTTTAAAAAAAGAAAATGACTCTGTTCATCTATTTTGACCCTCGATTTTGATCCAATTTTTAGAAGTGAATGTTTATAATGTTGGCAAACACATATGCAAAAATTGTACTCCCTCTGTCCTTAATTATTTATCAACTTTTGAATTGACACACCTATTAAGAAAGCAATTATTGACATATCATTTTACCCCTATTAATTATGAAGTGGATGGATTAAAATTTAAGATTTTTAAGAAATTATACCTTTTTCAAAGTAATTAATTAAGGGTATAATAGGTAAAATTATTTTGTCCTTTCTTGATTTGTCAAAATGGACAAGTAATTAGAGACAACTATAAAAGAAAAAGTGGTCAAGTAATTAGAGAGTATATGACAATACCTTATAAGTAGCTATATCATCAATAACTCTACCAATTATTGCAGAAGCCACAAGAATTTTTGGTTTATTCATCATCCAATCAAATGTTTTCTTTGATGTTGATTTCATGCCCAATAATGATGTTGGTGCAAGTAGCTAATAAGTTCCAGTAACCAATGCATTACCCAAATACTCTTTAAATGATGGAATTTTTCCTTCAAGAAACCATTCTGCTTCAATATAGTAACTCTTCACAATTTCTTTCATCTATTCAAGAATTTTTTTTATAACATTTATTAAAATATAGTTGAAAAATTCATAAAATCAAAAGAAAATAATATTAGTGTTTTTAATTAATTGACATACTGCCTCTTTGACATAATGAACTCCATTGAATCTATCTTGTTCTAATTCGATTTCGATTTCATACTCGTTGAAGAGATCGAGAAGAGATGCATATATCGGTTTCATATAGTTTGGAAGTCCATCAACTTCACTTATATCCCACCTATAATCATACAAAAAAAGGTTAATTGATTGTAGATATACACTCTCCATATATCAATTATCTGATATACTTTTTTTATTTGCCTTAATTTATGTGACATACCGGTCCACAGCTTCTGTGAATATAATTAGTTCATCAAGAGTTCCATAAGAGTCATATGTGTCGTCAATTACTGAAATCATAGCTATGCATTTTGCAAGCATAACTCTAGCTTGAGAGTGTTGTGGTTCAAAGTACACACCAACTGCCCAAAAAAAACATTCCACCATTCTATCTCTCACATATGAAAGTTTTGATGCAAAATCCAAATCTTTCCACCACCTTCACAATAAACAAGAGTAATGTTTAGTTAACTTAATACATAATAAGTTTCAATTTATTTGTCCTGTTTTAACTTGACATAAAGTTTATATATGAAAGTCAAAAAGACTTTTGAATCTTCTGATTTTAATATAAAAATATGTCAAATGAACCAAAATATACGTTCTTTAATCTTGTGATCTTAAACATGTCACGTGGAAATTTGAAATTAAAGAGTTGTTAAAAACACGAAAGAATTAATTAATATATTTTTTAAAACAGACTAAAAAGAAAAGTAGGACAAACAAATTAAAACAACTTACCGTGTGAGTTCACTAAGCTCTTCCTTGTGTAGCACTTGTAACAAATTGTAATCTAATTTGGCAAGCCTTAGTAGCTTTTCATTTCTTGATTCACATTCTTCATATATTGAAATGTTAAAATGTGCCTCAGCTCTTGGGATTCCTCTATGAAGAGATTGCATAAGGGCATGTGTTACTTGTTTTTCAAGAGTAGAATCCCATAATGTATGTGTTATCCTCTCAAGATGGAATTTTGCAAAAATAAGTGCATCTTCTAATATGTCATCACCATGTTTTCTAACATGTGTTGCTTCATACAAACTTAACAAGCCCTTTGCATTTGTAACTAGAGTTTTCTTGAATTCTCCATTGTTGTCCTTGAATTGGTTGAAATAATCTAATTCACAAAGTATATATCGTTATGTCAGAGTTACTGTTGGATGTGTGAACAAAGTCTAATCCTTATATTGATAATTGGAAAGACAAAAAAGGCGTGATGATATTAAGAGTATCTTCAGGCTGACAAAACGTAAGACGTTCAGTATAGAAACATATCAGAAGAGATTGGATATCCATGTTGTCTAAACAATCGAAAATATAATGCAATCTTGTATAAATCATCTTCTTCATGAATGACATTTTGATCAAACATCTTGCTTAGTTGATCTTCAATCTCCTTCTCAAAGTGATAATAAATACCAAGACGTTCAAGAGTGTCAATCAAATGTATTTTTTGTTCAATGTCATTGCTAGTAGTAGTAGTACTTATTATCATGTGTTTCACTTCTTCTTTCAAACCCTCAATCTCCTCTATAACTTTTTTGGATATCTATAAAGACAAATAAACAAGCATACACAGTCAGAGTCGTCTATAATAACAATATTTAATCATTTATACTGTATGCAATCAAGAAATATCAAGACAACATATGTCGTTATAAAGAGACTTGATTGTATGCATATATTAACCTGATTATTCCGAGTAGAATTGCTAAAAATATTCCCCCATAGACTAGGAGAAAAATTAGCCTCTAGACGAAAAAATCCATTTTCATGGTTTACATTTCCAGCCAATGAAGTCATTGTTGCTATATTGTGATAATACTTTGTAAAATCTGAAAATTTATTCAAATTTTGGGTTTTGAGTGTTTTGTGCTTAGTCTTTTGCTATTGGTATCACTATTTATACAGAAAATTATAATAATTTAAAATGTGAGAGAAACACTTTTTAGAAATTGAAGAAATGTTAGGCAGCAAGCCATTTAAAGATTCTATGTAGGAGTTCTATATATTGTTGAACGAGTCCGTCAAAGGACGAGGTCGGTGTGATACTAACGTTTATTGCTTGATCAATTTTTATTTATTTCGGATAACTACACTTTACCCCCTATAATATTTATTTATTTGCAAAGTATTATTGTTTCTTATTTAATAATTTCATCAATCTTTTTATGAGCTCAAAACTATGATATACATCTAGTTTATACGTATAACGTTTGTCTAACTTGTGCTTTTCTGGCTCTTAATATTTTAATATAACTCATTTATATTTGAAGTGTACTTCTTTTTTCCTACTCTAGTGTAGAGGAGGAAAATTTCTTCTTTTAAACATGATTTTTTTTTTTCAATTTTCAAGATTAAAATTTTTTTTTTTATAAAAGAGGAGTATTTGAGGCTTATCTTTAATATATAATGCAATAGTTAGGCTATCCACCTGGGCGGAGCTAGGGTGTACCTTGACGGCTGGTTTTAGAGGTGGACATTGTAACATCCGGCAATTTGAAATATCTATGAAAAGGCTTAGAATTGGAATTTATCATTTTTTTGGAAATTTGGCTAAGTTCAGAATCTGGAAATTTGGCTAAATTCAGAATCTGGAAAATTTGGTTAAGTGTGGGAAAAAAGTGAGTTTCTGTCCAACTTTGAGCAGTCATAACTCCTAGATCAGGATGATTTAGGAGTAGTCCCAGTTATGTTTGCGAAGCTCATGGAATAATCTTTCCAACGCCACCGAGTTTTCTCGATTCCGAGTTCGTATAAGTGAGTTATGCCCTTTGGAAGTTGGGCAGTTGGCAGGGAAATCCGTCCGGAAATTTTAAGGGCATTTTGGTCTTTTCACTAATCAATTGTTTTGGTTATATTAAAGTGTTAGACTGATTTTAGATCAGTTTGTCTCATTTTTTTTAAAGAGTAAAGAGCTAGGGCTTGGGAGAGAAGAGAGAAAGAAGAGAAGGAAGAGGAGAAAGAGAAGAGCAATCAAGGAGATCATCGTGGATATCGTCGGGGGTGATCCCTACTAGGTATGTGAGTTCATAGTGTTGGTTGGTTCTTTCCCCCACACGCCAAACTCGTTTAATTTCGAAAAAAGAAAGAAAGATTGATTATGTTTGTTGAAGTTGTTGGTTGTATTTGATGAAGTTGTTGGTTGTGATTGTGTTGAAGTTCTTGTGATTTGGGACATGTTTCCGGTTGTTAGAGTTGTAAAGAAACAAGGGGAAAAGTCGGATTTTTGGGGGAAAAGGGCTGGGCTGTCGTGCAAGCCAGCGCACCCCAAAAAGGAACACTGAACTTTCCCCTTGGGGCAGAGCACCTGGCAGAGCGCCCAGCAGTCCTTCTGAAGTTTGAGGGCTGGCGCCCCGCGCCTCTTAGAGCTCCAAGGACGCCAATCCTTCCCTTTACCTTTCATTCCCCCATTTTTCATACATGTTCCTTGGCATTGTACCTATGTTTTATAGTTGTTTTCAACACTCCAAAGTACGTCTAAACGTCAAGAACTCATCCATAAACATGTGATCATATACCTTGAATCCATAATCCAATTCAAGGCAAGTTAGGATCAAAGTCAAGTGAAGTTAGAGCCAAGCTTAGAAGTTAAGCAAGTCAAGCATGTTTTTTTTAAAGTTGTTCAAGAGTCTTTAGTAAATGTTTTAACTTCATTTTTAAGACTCAAGTTTCAAGTCAAGTAAAAGGGAATTTCAAGCAAGTCTTCAAAGTTGTTCAAGAGTCCTTATTAAACGTTTTCACCTCATTCTAAGGCTCAAGTCGCAAGTCTAGTAAAGAGTAAAGAGCTTAGAGTTTCAAGCTAAGAAAGAGGTCTCAAGTTTCAAGTTGAGTCAAGAGTTTAAAGTTGAGTTCATTTCTCAAAAGTTATTAGGGAACTATGTATTTCCCAAAGAAGTTTCTAAATGTTTTTACATTTGAGTAAGAAAGGAACATCGATTCCAAAAGAGCCTTTGGGCTAAATTTTGAGTAATTATCTCAAGTTAAAGAAAGATGTGTTTAAAGCACTTATGAGCCAACGTATATTTTTGGGAGTAGTCTTGAGCACCGAGTTGGGGACACGAGTTCATATGTAACATCCGACAATTTGAAATGGCTAAGAAGAGGCTTAAGAATATGAAATTTTCATTTTGGATTGAATTTTAAAAATCTGGAAAATTTTGGCCAAGTATGGGAAAGGTGAGTTTTTGGCCAACTTTGAACAGCCATAAATTCTATATCAGGATGATTTAGGTGGAGTTCCAGTTATGGTTGCAAAGTTCGTGGAATTATCTTTCCAACGCCACCAAGTTTGCTCGATGCTGAGTTCGTATGAGTGAGATATGCCCTTTTAAAGTTGGGCAGTTGACAGGGAATCCGTCCGGAAATTTTAAGGGCATTTTGGTCTTTTCCCTAACCAATTCCTTTGGTTATATTGTAGTGTGGGACTGATTTTTAGATCATTTTTATTCCATTTCAAAGGAGTGAGAGTGAGGGTTTTGAGAGAAGAAGAAGAGGAGAAGAGAGAAAGAAGAGAAGAAGAAGAGGAGATCAAGGAACTTCCATCAAAGATCGTCGTGGTATTGTCGGGGGTGATCCCTATTAAGGTATGTGAGTTCATAGTGTGGGTTGATCCTTTCCCCCACACACCAAGCCCATTTTTATTTTTTGAGAAAAGATTGGTTATGTTGTTGAAGTTGTTGGGTTGTGTTGGTAATGTTGTTGATTGTGTTGTTGAAATTCTTGTTGATTTGGGACTTGTTTCCGGTTGTGTTTTGAGTTGTAATCCATGGTATGTTGAGGGATTTGATGATCCTTAGTGTTTGGGGTTGAAACCCTTGAAGTAAGGGTGGTTTAGAGTTGGCAAAACAAGGGAGAAAAGTCGAGTTTCTGGGCAGGGGGTTGGCGCGTCGCGCCTGCCAGAGCGCCAGCAGGCCCCCTCTGAAGTTTTGGGGCTGGCGCTCCGCGCCTTGCAGAGCGCCAAGGACGCCAAGTTCCACCATTCATTCCCCACTTTCTTATGCATGTTCCTAGGTATTGTACCTATGTTTCCTAGTTATTTCCAACACTCCAAGATACTTCTAAAATTCAAGAACTCATCCGTAACATGTGATTATATACCTTGAATCCATAATCCAATTCAAGGCGAGTTAGTATCAAGTTAAAGTGAAGTTAGAGTCAAGTCAAGCAAAGTTAGGAAGTAAGTCCAAGCAAGTCTTTCAAGCTTTTCAAGAGTCGTTATTGAACGTTTTTACGTCGTTTTAAGGTTCAAGTTGCAAACCAAGAAAAGAGTAAGAGTCTCAAGTTTCAAGTCGAATAAGAGTCTCAAGTTTCAAGTTAAGTCAAGAGTTTAAAGTCGAGTTCATTTCTCAAAAGCTATTAGGGAACTAAGTGTTCCCAAAGAAGTTTCTAAATGTTTTTTTACATTTAAGTTGTAACACCCCGTATTCGAAACAGACCAAAAATACAGATTTCGAGAAGTTGAAGGTGCAACTTACGGTCACCATCCACGGACCGTAGGTCAGACCACGGCCCGTGCTGGTGGTCCGTGGTTCACCACTGCAACCCCTCCCAGACTCAGTCAGAAAATTTGGCTAAGTGTTGACCCACGGTCGGACTTACGGACCGTAGTTCGTGTCCGTGGATCGATGCCCCAAAAGCCCAGCTTCAGTCCCGATTGACGGTTGACCAGCACGAACCGTCAATCGATC
>NW_006239787.1:63119-63506 GCF_000226075.1 Solanum tuberosum
GTTCCATGGTCCGTAGGACTGACCGTAGATGAGGGTCAACAGTCAGTTAGATGAAGATTATTGATTGGTCAACTTCAGATGGTCATAAATTTTAGCACAAAATGAATTAGGTGTCCCATGACCTATGATATGATAGATAATTGAATTATCTTTCCAACGCCACTGAGTTTGCTAAATTCCAACCTCCGAGTAAATAGTTATGCTCGTTTTAGTGAAGGCTTGTCGAGCATGCTTGACTTACGAACGCAATCTACGGACCGTAGATTGACCTACGGCCCGTAGGTCCAATCCGTAGGTCACTCCGACAGCAGTTAATTTAGGGGTCTTTTGGTCTTTTACTGTTTCGTTTAACCCCTAAGATACGTCGTTTAGACCCTAAATCATGAG
>NW_006239787.1:65987-68754 GCF_000226075.1 Solanum tuberosum
GAATGCCAGGAATGCTAACACAGTTCCTCTAGTCCCAGATCTGGGAGTTTCGAATGCAGAGTTTCAAAACACTATTCAACCTTTTGCTCAAAGTATGAATAATCAGAACAATCAGCAGGTTGAGGGAGATAAGTTTGGGGAAATTGCTAAGGTAACCAAGAAAGCTAGAACATGGAACTATGAGTACTCTCAGAAGAAATCGGGTCGTTGAAATCACTCACAGTTTCGACAAGATCAGAATAGTAGGCACCAGGCTCTAAGTCTCAGGGAAGTGTTTCAGGAAATAGGACCTACCCAACTTGTCCAAAGTGTGGTAAGAACCATCCAGGCGAGTGTCTTGCAGGCAAGGAAGGATGTTTTGGGTGTGGCCAGTCTGGTCATAGGGTGAAGATTTGCCCTTCTGCTAGGAAGGGGCAAGAAGGTAACAATACTAGGGCTCAGTCTACAGCTCCAATAGTACCGAAAGGTCACCCAACTCAGCAGGGTAACTCTTCTGGTACAGGTGGCGGACAACGCCAAAACAGGCTCTATGCTCTTCAGGCTCCCCAGGACCAGGAAGATTCTTTTGATGTGATCCCTGGTACGTTTCGAGTCCTTCTTTAGATATTTTGTAGTGTTAGATCCAAGGGCTACTCTTACCTTTGTAACTCTCTTTATAGCAGTAATCTTAGGAGTTAGTCTAGAAACTCCGTCAGAACCCTTCTTAGTCTCTACCCCAGTTGGTGACCTAGTTATAGCTAGATGGGTATACAGAAACTGCCCTATCTCAGTCTCTCAGAAAGTCACCTTAGCAGATCTTGTAGGGTTAGAAATGGTAGACTTCGATGTCATTCTAGGCATGGATTGGTTTCAGTTCTGTCATGCCTCAGTCGATTGTAGAATTTGGATTGTTCAGTTCTAATTTCCAAACGAGCCAATCTTAGAATAGAAGGGTGGTAGCTCAGTACATATATGTTGATTATCTCTTACCTTAAGGCCAGAAAAAGGTGAATCTAGAGGGTGGTGTAGCACATATTGAGGAAAAAAAAGGGAAGGAAGTAGAAAAAGATGTTCATCGTCTTGCTCTCTTAGGAGTTAGTCTTACTAACACATCAGATGGTGGTGTGATAGTCCAGAATAGATCAGAATCTTCTTTGGTAGTGAAAGTTAAGGAAAAGCACGACAGCGATCCGAGATTACTTGAACTCAAGGGTGCAGTCCATCAACAGAGAGTTGAGATTTATCTTCCAAGGGGAAGATGGTGTGCTTCTCTACCAAGGTCGATTATGTATTCCTAATGTGGGCGAGTTGAGACAACATATTCTTGCAGAGGCCCATAACTCTAGATATTATATCCATCCAGGCGCCACTAAGATGTACCGCGATCTGCGGGAAGTCTATTGGTGGAATGGTATGAAAAGAGATATAGTAGATTTTATGGCTAAGTGCCAAAATTGCCAGCAAGTCAAGGTAGAACATCAGAAACCAGGAGGTATGACTCAAGAGATTGACATTCCTACTTGGAAGTGGGAAGTGATCAACATGGACTTCATCACAGGTTTACCTCGTACTCGCAGACAACATGACTCCATTTGGGTGATTGTTGATAGGGTTACTAAGTCTTATCGCTTTTGGAGGTCAAGACTACAGATTCGGCGGAGGATTACGCCAAGCTTTACATTAATGAGATTGTGAGGTTGCATGGGGTTCCTTTGTCGAACATCTCAGATAGAGGTCCTCAGTTTACCTCTCATTTCTGGAAGTCATTTCAGAAGGGTCTTGGTACTCAGGTTAATCTTAACACAACATTTCATCCTCAGACGGATGGAAAGACAGAGCGTACCATTCAGACCCTAGAGGACATGTTGAGAGCTTGTGTGATCGACTTCAAGGGTAGTTGGGATGATCACCTTCATCTTATTGAGTTCGCCTACAATAGTAGTTACCATTCCAGCATTCAGATGGCCCCTTATGAGGCATTGTATGGGCGTAGATGTAGATCTCCAGTTGGTTGGTTTGAAGTAGGTGAAGCAGCCTTGATAGGACCAGATTCAGTCCTTGATGCTATGGAGAAAGTGCAACTCATTAGAGATAGACTTAAGACTGCCCAGAGTCGCCAGAAGTCTTATGCAGATGTGAGAAGAAGGGAACTAGAGTTCCAAGGTGATGAGATTTGGCAAGAAAGGGAAGCTTAGTACCAGATATGTAGGCCCTTACCGGATCTTGAAAAGGATTGGTAAAGTGGCTTATGAGTTAGAGTTGCCAGCAGACTTAGCACCAGTGCATCCAGTCTTTCACATTTCACTTTTGAAGAAGTGTGTGGGTAATCCAGCATCCATAGTGCCATTAGAGAGTGGCCGTGAAAGATAATCTCTCATATGAGGATGTACCAGTTGAGATTCTCGATCGTCAGGTTAGAAGGTTGAGAAACAAAGAAGTCGCTTCAGTCAAGGGTTGGTGGAAGAGTCAGTCCGTAGAGGGAGCCACTTAGGAAGCAGAATCGGCCATGAAAGCCAAGTATCCTCACCTCTTTCCTTCCGATTCCATTCCAGCTTGAGGTAATAGTTCCTCTTCAGTCTTTCAGTCATTCATGAGAAAATTCAATCTTAGAATCAGGTTCCTTCAATTGTACTTGCATTTTCAGCGTATTTGCATGTCTTTGGAACTCAGTTCAGTCAGAAATTCAGTTATCAGTGTTTAGTGGTACTGATTGCAGCCCTCTCCCTCCATTTCAGCAAGTTTAGTCTTCATTCGAGGACGAATGTTCTCAAGGGGGAGATAATGTAAC